>NW_022696039.1:22294-24408 GCF_011630105.1 Anneissia japonica
GGTTGAAAAACATATCACTTTTTCAACATTGATTCCACATTAAAATGCAAACCATAATTTAACTTGATGTTGTAAAAATGTTGAACTTACATCGTTACTATAACATTAAAATCTCAACATATTTTTAACGTAGAAAAAATTTGAATAAACTATGGTTTTTGGCAAAAAAACATAACATAGTTTAAACATTGATTACATGTTAAAATACAAACTATATTTTAACCATTAAAAAGATGTTGAACTAATGTTGTTAATGTAATTTTAATATCTAAACCATTTTTCAACATTTATTTATTATTGAAATAACGTTAAGTATGTAATGGATACATTTTTAAAAATACACAACACATTTTCAATGTTGATTCTACATTGAAATAAAAATTATGTTTAGAGTTAACGTTGGAAAAATGTTAAATAAACATTGTAATTGTTATGTTAAAATCTCAACCAAATTTCAAAGTGAATTCAATGTTGAAATAAAGTTATATTTTAACTTCACATTGAAAAACATTGAACTTATGTTGATACTGTAACTTTAAAATCTCAAAACATAATTGTAACGTGTATTTAACGTTGAAAAAACGTTTAATACATAATAGGAGTTTGGTTGAAAAACGTAACACATTTTCAACGTTGATTCTACATTGAAATGCAAACTATATTTTAACTTGATGTTGAACTTAAGTAGTTACTGTAACATTAAAATCTCAACATATTTTCAACGTTTATTTAACGTAGAAAAAATGTTGAATAAGCAATAGGTTTCTGGTTGAAAAACTTAACACATTTTCAACGTTGATTCTACATTGAAATGCAAACTATATATTAACTTGACGTTTAAATGATGTTGAATACATGTTTGTACTGTAGTTGTTAAATTATCAACCAACTTTTAACATTAATTCAACGTTGAATTAATGTTAAATTATCAACCGAGACATGGGTTAAATACACAACATATTTCCAACGTTGATTCAATGTTGAGTACTGTATATGTTGTGAACATGATTTCAACGTTTCAACTACATTTCAACGTTGCTTCAACGTTGAATTAACGTTTTGTGCCCGCTGGGATGGTATTAACTTGCATAACCATTGGAATCGATACCCTTCACTTGATAAATGCCTTAAATTGGTTTGACAGTTTTAATGGTCAACTTGAGTATACAGATAATCTAATAATGTAACTGGACATTGTATAACTTTACCCTAGTCAGTTGGACTTGGCCTTTCTCACACTATGAATCTATGGTTGTCAGTTTTGAGCCTAAGCTCTGAAGTTTGTGATACATCTTAATTAGCAGTTTTTTGGTAAACAAGTTACTAAATCATAGAGAAAGAATTTCTCTATGATCCAATCAGAAACTCTAAAAGCATGGGGTGACTTACTTGAGACACACCCCCATACCTAAAGTATAATAGGCAAACACCCCAATATCACTGAGTCAGTAATGAGTAGTGAGTAGTTAGATTCAATTTAGTAGTTAGGAGTACACAGAAGAAAAGTACAGAGCTGAGCTGACTCCCCTCAAAAAGGGTTCTCTAACATCTGAAACCTGGAGTTTAGCTGATTGTAACCAACGTACAGTTTGTGTGAATAAAAGTTTGCAGTGTACTAAAAGGAACTGTGCCTACTACTCATAAAAAGTCGACAACAACTAACCGATATTTAACACCTGCATAAAATAAAGTACAGTCGTGTCCGCCAATGTCGACTCTGTTTAAGTCGAAAATTCGCGTCAGTCGAATTTTTGAAAAGTCCCAATTCTTTCCTATGTATTACTGTGTAAATTGTTTAATTCAAATTTTTATAAGTCAAATTTCAGCTATATCGACAGAATTTTCCGGTCCGGATAGGCCGATTTTAAAGTAATTTTAACCACACAAATCGAAGTTCCAAATTTAGTAGCGCACGTGGGAAAAATACACAGCCTGGTTGTACGGCAACAAGTTAGCCATGTCAAATTAACATCTCAGACAGCGCGCTGTGGAATTTGGCTCACATGATCGTATGTCGTAAGTTGCAGTCTACTCTCACAATACAGACATCCCTCTGGACCGGCTCCAATGTTCAGTTTTTCGTCCAGTTCAGTTTGTAAAACTTGTATTGAACC
>NW_022696039.1:24780-43803 GCF_011630105.1 Anneissia japonica
ATCAAATGGCAAGGCTGAGAATGCTGTAAAGACAGCCAAGAGATTAATGAGCAGATCTCTACATGACAAAAGTGACCCTCACATAGCATTGTTGGAATGGCGAAACACTCCATCAGAGGGTATTGGATCATCGCCAGCCCAGAGACTTCTGGGAAGGAGGACTAGAACAATGATTCCAGTGGTAGCAGATAAGCTAAAGCCCAAGACGGTGGATGGTGCAAGAGACAGACTTCTTGCACGGAATCCAGCACAACCCAATGTGAAGACTACCAGGAGTGGCCGACAAGTTAATATTCCGTCACGTTTTAAAGACTACCAGATGGCCAGTGAGTGATCGATTGCCAGGCCAGTTGTTATGGAATGTTTATGGACATTTAATGATTTTTTTGTGTTTATTGTTAAAGATAAATGTTTAATCTGGGACAATGTTTTGTCCAACACGTCATTACTAATAGGAATGACCACAGAATTATAAGATTTATTGTTCATATGTTCATGTTGTTGAGTTTAAATAAATAAATAAATAAATAAATAAAGTAAACATTGATTCTTAAATCTCAAACAATGGTATCTGTGATTATAATTATAAAAAAATAATAATAATAATTTAAAAAAAATAAAAAAATTTAAAAAAAAATAAAAAAAAAAAATTTGAAGAGGGGGATGTAACGATATGTTAAAGAACGTCATGTAGAGGGCGCTGGTCGTTGTCAAGGACCGCACGTTGAATAAAGATGTTGAAGTTATAGTCCGTGTCAATCTGTTTATTTAATCTGTTCTATCAACGTTAAAAGACGTTACATATTGAACCCATTACGAACAAGATTGTTGTAGTCAGGGCCTAGCTATTTAATTAATTTATCAAAGCCCTGGATTCTTTTGACTGCCTAGCCTACGCAAATTCGACACATTAGGCCTATTTAATAATACTTACAGTACCTGTTCTGCCGTGATTCGGAAAACCGCATTATATCTATTTTTGAGAATTTTAAGATTTTTGGCTTATGGGCATCCTATGGATGTAATCTATCATGTGAATAGATCATACACCCCAAAAAATGTTTATAAATATGAAATTAATATGAGAGTCACGCATTATATCCATCCAACAAAGCAAAAAAATCCGGAAGAGTGCATTATATCCACCAAGCATTGAAAAGGGAGCAATCAACCAATCACAGAAGACAATGATGCATATTTAATTAGTTCCCTAGCTGGTGGAAGGGCATAATACCAAGTTTGTTTTTGATCAGAGTGCAATTAATAAAAGAATACATTGTCCTTCATCTTTTAAAGAATAAGTTGCAATATGACCATGACCAAATTGTGGCCATAATATAAATTTTAGTCTGTATATTAGTAATTATTATTATAACTAAGACTATTCAACAAAAAAAATAAAATACATACATATCAAACTTTAAAATGTTTTACTTAGACTGTCCAATTAAGCCAATGCTTGAAATTTAGATATAATACCTATGATAAATTTACATTTAAAATATTTAGCTATATTTAAATGAGTACACTTCCTTATAATTTAAGGAAATAGAAATTTATAAACGGGCCTGAAGAAGTGAGTTTAGAAGTTGGGTATTTATTTTTTGTTTATTAAATTGAAAGGCGGGTATTCTTCATAGTGAATTTAAATAAACTGATTATTTATGTTGTAAAAAACTTACTAACAATGTTGTTAATTGTTCTTTCTGTAGTGGTTAATGATAGTATTTAATTTAAATTTTACATGTACAATACCATATTTTAGGTGAAATACACTATTTATACTAAATCAGATCAGACACAATTTGTAAATATTTTATGAGAGTGAATGTGATAATGTTTTAAGTAAAACATAATGGAATTTAAACCTCTAAAGCCTTGGTGAGAATTAACTTTAATTTGTTATTTTTCATTAGTCTTCAATAATGTATGCATTCTACAGGCAAAACTGGATATAATGCCTAACATCAGATTTTTCATACTTCATTGGCTTTTGTTTTAATTTGGAAAAGTGCATTATGTCCATTTTGACTGGGTTATAGAAAAAAATATATAAAAAAAGTACATCAGTATGTTTTTCTGTTGTGTAGTTAGTACATTTACACAAAAAATTCAATATATAATCCATTTCCATAACAAAAGGCTAACAAGTAACGCGTTTTGCTCAATATCTTAGAACTATGGTTTTGGCTTATAATGCGTTCTTCCGAATCACGGCAGTGTTGTTTTGCTGTACTGCTCAGCAAATTTCATTATTACCAATAAAACTGATGCGACTTTTATATTGTTTTTGCGTGCATTTCTTTAGGTCTGATTATGTTTTTCCAAGCACACATTCTTCGCTGGGAATGCCACTTGCTGGTCAGCAGTAGTTGTAAACAGAACAGGTCGTGCCCCCAAAAACTCTGCCTGCCCGCCAATTGGTCCATTTTCGTGGGGTGTTTTACAGATTAGACATGTGTTTCGGCTGTGATGACGTCAGATCGCCCAAAGTTTCATAGTGTGTGACAGTAACAAGCTCGGTGTATTAATCAAGAATGTTTTAATTGTTAAAAACAAATTTATAAAACAAAACAAAAAACAAATAAGAAACCCTCATGTATATTTTAGAGTCAAATCTAAATAAACCTAATAAATTATATTTTATTCTCAACAAATTCCTAGGTAATTAAATTGGCAACATGTTTTGAAAAGCGTATTGAGTTTAAAGAATGAATAAGGTGCATTTGAAATTTACACCGACGAATCTAACAAATTTGAATTAGACGTCTACTGAAAAGAATAACCAGTAGAAACTTGCTTTGTTGAGTTCCGTCTTTATTGCAGGTTGATTCCATATGGATTTTAAGGATTAAAAGCAAGAATTATACGCTTATGAAAACATTTGAATGTGTAAATTTCACTTCATAATTAACCAACAAAACGTCTACTAGTGTGTCGTATTAATCAACAGATAATCTCCATGGCAATGCGAGTACAGCTAAGCGTCTCGTTTTCACAGCGTCTGGTATGCTTGTGTTAAAAGATGTCTATTAAACTATCGTCTGGTTTTTCGAGTGAGTGTTACCGTCCTGAATTGGACAAATCGTCCAAGATTTAGAATAGGGAGTTCATGTTTTCGGAAAGTATTTTATTAAGAAAAGAATAGGAATGACTTTAGGACTTAAGAAAATGTTCAGTTTTGCGTGAAATTCGATTTTGTGGGCATTGAGTGCAAATATTATTGTTCTATGTTAATTTTTTTTTTTTTTCGAAAATGTGCAAGTCGAAATCTGTATAACTCAAAATTTTTATGCCAGTCCCATTAGATTCGACTTAGGCGAACTCGACTGTATATGAACATTGATAAAACTATATTAAGATTATTTTATAACTCTGTGATTATGAGTATTTTGAGGTATTGTTTTGTTTGTATCTTTTGAAATATGACCCAGAAAGACATAATGCGCATAGAGAGAATAAACAAAAGAGCAAATCAAATTATTGGTGATAACATGATGAATCTGGATTCCGATGATGACCTATGGTCGAAAGTACTAGTACAATAAATATTTTATTTTTGAGACAGATACAGAACTTTGTTTGACTTCTTATTTTATATATACAAATCTGTCTATGCAGCAACTCTATATTTATTTGGATATATATATATATGATGTATATATATACATACATATATATACACACATACATATATATACACACACATATATATATTCTTACATATATATATATATATAGAGAGAGAGAGAGAGAGAGAGAGATTATATAAATACAAGAAACAGAAAAGAAAAAACAAAATGGGAAATTAAATGAGATTTTTGAAGGATTGTAAGGAAAATGAATGAATATTGCTAGGAAGGTCTGATGATAGATTATTCCATAATTTAACAGAATGATATTTAAATGTTCTTTTTCCAAAATCATTTTGCCATTGTGGTAAGACTAAAGTGTTTTTCATTTTAAAAATGTCATTAAAAGAATATTATGTTCCCATTGTTGGTTTACATCCTTCCAGTTAAGAGATTCCATAAGGTCATTAACAGGTGTTCTAATATCAGCATGCAAAATAATTCTGGCTAGTCTATTTAGTAAAACCTGAAGTGAATTAAGGTGTGCAGCTGTGCAATTGGACCATACAGTACTACAATAATTGAAAAAAGGTAATACAAAAGAATTTGCTAAAAGTCTAAGAGAAGAATTTGGTAAAAAATATCCTAATTAGTATTTAAAATTATCAACTCTATCAATTACATGACTGTTTATTGACAAGGAGATATTTCAAAATTTTGGGAAATTGAATTTTGAACAAAATACCATAAATTTTGTTGTAATATAATTAATAGTTAATTTATTTACATTAAACCATTTAGAAATATTGGCTACATTTTTGTCAATGATAGATTGTAATTTGTTTGGATCAGAGGCAGAACAAAGAACACTAGTATCATCAGCAAAAATTGCACATTTTGAATCAGGAGTGATAACTTCAAGCAGGGAGTTTACATATATAATAAAAAGAAGGAGGGCCAAGAATTGATCCTTGAGGGAATGAATGATAATACACGTCCACTGTACTCCCATTTTACCCATAGTTACTCAGGTATCAGATTAACTCCACCTATATCAAAAACTAAGAGGTTTAGACAGTCTTTTGTACCCAATTCTATCCATATATTTAATAGACGTGCCAAAAGGTGATTATCGTAATTCTCCATCCCTGCTAATTTTTTAATGGAATTTTCTTGCATACTGCCTATATGTATATGTATATAAATGCAATAATTTTATACTATTTTAAACCTGGTCTTAATCTTTTTAACATAAATACAATAATTTTATACTATTTTAATGCATTTTCTGCTGTTTGTCTTTTATCTTCGTCCTGTGTTTTAATAATACAGTATATCTTAATATTTTTTACTGTCTTTTAATGTTTATATAGTTCCAACATCACTTAATACTTATATTTATGTTTGATCGCTTAGCTTCAAAACACATTTCTGTTATATTCATGTATAATAGACTGAATAAAATGAATTAAATTGGCTGGCATTGTATAAAGGAAGTGTGCACATCAATGGGAAAAGAATTAGATAAACCACACTGTATTACTGCTACCAAATTTCGACATCGTGTATCTACCTTATTTGCATTACTTGATGTTAATGAAGGCAAGAGAAGACTTTTTTACAAACACATGGGCCATGTGCCAGACATTAATCAAAACATATTCCAGTGCCCTGTGGCACTAAAAGAGATCACGACCATACATGGTTCCTTATCTAGGGAAGTCGGTCCAAGAGATTTATCAACTTAATTCTGTATCAAATTTTACAAGTTTATTTAGCATTTTCAATAATGATTCATTTACATTATTATACATTTGTAATTTGGATTTTTTTTTCTTTTTAGAGCTAAGCTGATTTTTTTATTTTGTTTTGTATTTTGAATTTTGTGTTATTTCAACAGTTTTTGTGGCTACTGAAAGAAGCTACTATGTCATTGAATGGTTTGCCGAGGTAAGTAACTGTGAATCTCGGTACCAGTCAGTACCAGTCGACACCTTTGATCACGAGCCGACTACCAGTCAACGCTCATAATTAATCAGGTGAATATTTCCGATAAAATGCAGGAGGTTACCGTCAAACTAGAAATGAAGTTAACTCACTGATGTATGTCAAATATTTTAGTAATGAATCATGCCGTTCCCAACCCCTTTACCAGCAAACCTGTCGAGGCAACGCAATCGACGGGTTAACAAACCAGGTTTTGCCAAAGCTCTATCTATCCATGATCTAAACATCAAAGCTGATCTGACACTGGGAAAAATCATTATCACAGCAGGCCTTGGAATTTGTCAATTGATCATCAGTGATGTGTTTTGATTCGTGCATCGGCTGAGAGTTTTAGAATTCGTTTTTCATGTATTTTAAAGCAAAATTATGCATACAGTTGTAACTATAAATAAAAATCAATATACCTACATGTTCGAATCATGAAAAAAATCGATGAATTCTACGAAAAGTTATTGTAAAATCGGCCAGGCCTTTGACTCCCCACTCCGATGTTACGAATGGCGTATGAATATACTAACATGACGAGTGCATTTTTAGTCTTTACTCATTCTTGGCGCCTAGAGGCCTGGACTATGTATTTTGAATGTTTTATAAGCATGTCTATTGAATAAAAATAATCCAATACAATTTTAGCGGGAGCAGCTGTTTTTTAACCCATCAATCAAATAAAAAACTACTTTCGTGAGGCGTAGTGATATTGCTGCATGATACGCTCTGCACCCACCAACAAGCAGAGTTACGTAAAGGTAGGGCGTGATTAAAACTTTTTCTGTGCAAGGCGACATTTTCTGCCGACCTTGTGGCGAAGTAGTATGTTTTGCTAGATTTTTTCCGTAAACATGGTAGAAAACATATGCGTTGGCAGCCGAGTTCAAGCATTAGACAGTTTAGGAAGGTGGGAAAATGCATGGGTTGTAGCAAAATTAGACAACGGCAGCACTAAAGTGTCTTTTCCAGGATGGTCTTCGGAATGGACCGTGAGGTTGATGCTGATGACATCCGGAAACCAATTCAGCCTTTAGATGAACAGTTCAAACGTAAGTCGAGTCTGTATTTGTTTTAACTATGAATAAAGTTTGTCTTATAATTAGTATTTTGTGAATCGTATTGAAAATATTATGTTGTATGTTGCTATATCTCGGTATGGCCACAGCAGTGTTGTATAGTATTAGTTTAGCCTAAGCTATTGTAGCCCTAGGCAGTGGGGAACGGAATTTACTAGAGGGCGATCTGAACAGTGATGATTTTTTTTCTTTTTTTCTCGGTTTTTATTCAACTTTGATGGACTATGTCTATGCTAGGTGAACACGGATCAGTGACGAAACAGCGTTTTTCCCTTTACTTAGGCCTCTACATTGCGGCCGAACTCAAACTGCTTAGCCCTAGAATAGCCGCTGGTTCTCCATTCGTCTAAGGCTAAATGGCCTGGACGAGGAGAGGGCTATGACCAGCTAGAGTGGTAGATTCCAAGCGTATTAAGTAGATATTTCGGGATCAAAAAACATTTCGGTCGTCAATAAAATTGGCTGCTGAATAATTGCAAACAATTTAGCCTAGACCTAAACACCTCCCCCCCCCCCAATAACCATGTCTTATTAAAGATGTAGGGACTAGCTAGGCCAGGCCTCCCAGCCAAAGCTAGCACCCATTCATTAAATACTTCTTAACATCCATAACCAATGCCTGATCAGTGGATGATTTTACTAACCAAGATCCAAGTAGACTGTTTTTATACCTTTATTAATACTCTTAGTTATAACATTAAAAGTGCCCAATTTAAAAAATCTCCTTCCTATGAAATTTAGAAGTAGGCACTAATAACATTATTTCAAATTTTTAATTATTCATTTTGGTAAATTATTATGTTAGATTAACAAAGAATAATAGGTTAAACAAAATTTAATATAATAGTTGGAAAATACCATTTTAGTTAAAATGTAAATTTAACCTAAGTATGTATGATGCATTGAGTACTACCGATATCAGTCAGGCTTACTAAAAATCCAAATGTTTTTGTTTTCAGAGTGCGCAGAGCGAACTGGTCGCAGAAATGTAGCAAAAACGAAGGCTACAAATGAAAGCACTACGACTGCTAACTTCAGATGATGATGTGATAGTTGCAGGTGAATCTCTGAAGGTCTGTCAAATAGACAGGTTTGGTCAGTCTCTACTTACAATCAGAAATGGAAGTAAAGAAAGCACTGAGATCCAGATAGAAGAAGAAAATAAAAGCGGTAAATTGTAAACTATTTTTTCAACTTTATATCGATTAAATTTATAAGAACATAAATTTAATTTGAAAATATCTTTAAATCCTAATTTGGTCTATTAATTTTTTTTGATAAATTTTAATAATTATGTTGCATCAGTTTGTTTTCGTGTTCATTTTAAAACATTTTGTAATTGATAACAGACATTTATATTTTTTGTAGTTGCATAAAAGAAATTCAAAAAAAAAATAATTAAAAGAACAAATAAATTCTCAATAGAAATCTAGCAGGAAATCTGTAGAAATTTGAAAAACGTCAAACTAACATAACTAAACGATCTTAGCTGCAATAAACTCTATTGAGTGTGCGTATTAGTGAGATTACACAAATAGGTTTTTAGGAGGCAAAATAAACATTATGCTTATCCACAATTTTCACAAGTATTTGCAGATGTCAATGGGCCGATTCGGACGAGTAAAATTTAACTGGGTACCACCAGCTGAGCGGTCGCGTGCGGCAATTAAATAATGCCCCTGGGTATAGAAAATTCGAAAAACATCTGGCCCAAAAACCCACCTTTTTTACTGGATATTTCAATTACACCTTGCCTCAAGGCGTAATTAATCACCCGTAACAAGGCCCAGGTCACAAATTGACCCTTCAGATTTGTTAATAACGCCAGGTCAGATTGCACTGGACAAAAAGAAGCTCGCGACCACGCAGCATGATTCTTCGCGTTGTTGCCCAAGTTTTCTTTCCACGCTGGTCGTTGCCTTCGTCGTTGCTGTACTTTCTTCGTCAAAAAGCTTGGTTTAGATCAAATCCGTCGTCGAGAAGCAATATAAAAGTCGTCACTCAGGTCACAAACTATTCAGAATTCTGACCTTGCAGAAGCTTGTAAAATACGTAACTTCCGTCAAATTAATGGGTAAATGGATTGTTATTTTACTCATCCGAACGACCGTCACATTTAGCCCCGAGGTTATTAGTAGATTACCCATGTAATTGAGTTTACGTCCGAATCCAACCAATCTTAAATAAACTTTCTCTTTATAAGTTTGGTGTAGGCATTTCTTAATCCTCATTGTTATTACTTAAAGAGTTATCTACTGTTAATACATGGAGGAACTCCATCGTTAATATAACACATTTTGGGAAATAATGACACTACTAAAGCATTCTAGATAAATGATACGGATTTGAAACAACATTTTTGTCTTCTTGTATTTGTTAAAGTATTTGCCTTTCCTTTTGTAGTACAGTAGAACCTCGATTTTACGTACGGTACGGGACCGGAGGGCGTACGTAAATCGTGGGGATTCGTAAAATAGAGGTTGGGTTAAATTTATGGTAACCTTTGACCTAATATGTACGTAACGCTCAATAAACATATGTATGAACGAACGAACGATGTTACCTAGCCTAGCCTCTAGGCCTACGAATAAAACCATGTGTTTAGTGTTTTTAATATCAATTTACGATGTCATAATAAAGTGTTCAAATAAAACCATGTGTCTAGTTGTATTAATTCATTACTTTATATCTTTTTTTTAACTAAAGAACATGAAAATATTTTAAGATTACCTATACGACAAAGGTATAACTTGGGAGTTCCCCTTCATGCCTATTCTAAACAACAGAGCTGTGGTGTTGTCTAGGCCTGTTGAGACAAACTAAAACCAGGGAGTTGTTATAACAACTCCCTGCTAAAACCATGTGCGCTGCACTGGGCGAGCCAACCATTTAGCGTTCGTGTACGTGAAACAGCAACCATGTGCTATGCACTGGGCGAGCCAACCAATTAGCGTTCATGTACGAAACTATGTCTACACAGATTCGTGTAGACGATTTTGCCACACGAAGCTAGGAGGAAAGCAATTATTTTGAGCACCATCGGTAGTTGTTCATCTCACTCAGTTCACGTGGTTTTAGATTATAACAACCCGATAATATAGACTCAATCAGCGTTGCTGTTTAATGAAAATACGTTGCATTATGGTTTGTTTATTGTCTTTTTACTTATGGTTGCTCTGAAAAGGGCTGTTTGTTTTGAATATTTTCGGGGATTTTTATGACGTCATCGTCGATACGAGGCGTACGTAAAATCGAGGGTTCGTATAACTGGGGTACGTAAAAAATAAAAATTTCCTTTTGTAGTAGGTTATTTTATATTCATTTACTAATATTAATAAACAGAATAATTAATTATTCATATTTTATCAGGTGATTTATGTTCATCTGAAATAACACCGGCATAACAGACTGCTGACGTAAAGATGGCAATATTCACATACAATTTTTTAACTGTTTTTTGCTTGAGTGCTTGTTCTAAATCTCAAATAAAAGTAAAAAGGCCTGGAAAAAGTGTGTTGGGAGCACTGCACATAACTTCGGAAGAATTTGTGCCAAGTAGGACACATCTTAATTTTTTTTTCTTTTTTTGCTACATAAAAGCCATAACTGTTGGACTATATATAGTACAGTATACAGATAGCATTTATTGGTGGAGGCATTTCAACAAAATAATTTTCTTGGTTGGAGGCACA
This sequence comes from Anneissia japonica, assembly GCF_011630105.1. NCBI lineage: Eukaryota > Metazoa > Echinodermata > Crinoidea > Comatulida > Comatulidae > Anneissia > Anneissia japonica. Next base: position 35,116 of record NW_022696039.1, read on the forward strand.
AAATTTTTCCCGAGACAGTAATATATATATATATATGTAATATATACAGTAACATCAGTCAGCAAATTCCTATAACAAAAACTTTTCAATCTGTGGTTACAAGGATCATCCATATATTCCCCATTTTCAAAGAGCCCTTTCCCCTGAAAGAGACAAAAAGTAATAAAATGATTATCGTCATTTTAAAATCATTACTTTTACATAAATGATTATATTTTAGGTCGGGTATACCTTTCTCCAAGACTCTAGGTTGTATGAAGATGGTGAAAAATCTTAATAACTTGTGTTCATTTAGAATATGCTGTTGCATGTCTCAATATAATGTTTCAATCCAGGGAAGCTCAGACTAAAATATTACAATATATTCCCCATCTAGGCAATACAGTCGTTCAGAGAGGCAGAAACGGAAGAGTTTTGCTGTTATTTGTGAGCCGCAGCCCAAAGCTGTTCAAACATAATTGTTTGGTAAGTTAGTACTGGCAACTCTTCTACCTGTGTATAATTATTTTTATTTGACTCACCAACTTAATTACCTTTAATTAAGGCATGTACAGTAATGGCAAAAGAAAAAAAAACCGGAAGCAATTCCATTGCCTGTATTCAGACCTGTATTAACATTAAAGCACTACTCTATTTTTTTTATTATATATCCTAAAGTTTTACAATTTATTGGTTGTAAATTAAAAATATTTTGTTAAAAAAAAAGGACTAATTAAAGTAAATCAATGGAGTAATAAACTTCTCCAAAATCAGTAATAATTAATCATAAAGCATGACTACAGTAAGTTTATTTTTTAAAAAAACCTAGCTCAGACGTTTCTATAAATTTTTTTATTCCCCAGCTGCCCACTTACGTAGATAAAATGTTTGGGAACTAAATATATTGTATATAAAATAGCGTTTCATGTATTTACATAGGAATCACTGATTGCTCTTGGATGCATGTGTGTGGACATATATGCATGTTGTGTAGCATTTAGTTAACATACAGCCCAAAAAAATATGTTCTTATTGTTAACTAGGTTGAAATTAATGGGTGTTTTGTTTTGTTTTTTACTCCAAGTTAAAGGGATGTGACTTGACGGTGGCAGTAACCGACCTTGATCTGTTCAAATTCCAAGCTCAAGGTATATTACGTTTTGGTTTGGACACACTGGATACAGAATGCACAATCACCATTCCTGTAAACAGGTATCATAGATATATGTGGAACGGATAAACATATGTATGAAAATTTGAGAAAGAAAGCTAAAACTATGGAAAATATGGTAATGTTGCCATATACAGTAGTGCTCTGAAATCCTTTACCATCTACACGCAAGCGAACCGCGATTGAAACTCAAGTAACTCACGGTTAATGGGCTATCATCGATTGGTAATACGATAACCTTTAGCAAGAAAACGAGATTCGATACCCAGTCAGGAATTAAGGCATGATGTAAAACGTCTTTTTATTAACTGTGCGAACTACCATGATCCGTTTTTTAAGCGTTACAAAATTCAAATAAAAGGTCGGGTATCAACATACTGTAGTTATGATATACCGTCGGCCTACTTAAACTAAGCATTGGCCAAACAGATTTATATGTATAGGCCTAGTATTATGCTAGTATGGTACAGAATTTTTTTTTTGAATGATAAGAAAGAACACATTTAACATTATCAAACGGAAATGACACTTGACCATATAAAAAAAGAAGAAAACCTCTTATGAAAGTGTACTGAAGTGAGTGTGTAGTAAATTCAATAGGGCTTATAAGATAACTTTTATTCCATTAAAGGGAAACTTTGGAATATATTAGCTGGTGAAATTCGTAATTAAGTTTTTGTCTGTTAATTCTTTTAAAATCAAACTTTTAAATTACTGTATTTCAATAAGTAATTTTAAATAACTTCCATTGAATTGAACATCTTTGTAGTTGGTCGCTTTCTTACTGTTACTGGTAATTGTTCTGTTTATATCTGTACTGTTATGAGCTGGCCAACTTGTATAAATGTCTATCACCTGTTTGGTTTTTCCTTGCCTTGTTTTTTTATTGTTTTGAAATAATGTATATGGTAGAAATTTGAATAAAAATAATATATAAAACTATAGGCTTTACATGAATGCAGTCATTATAGATATTCCTATAAAAAAAGTATAGGATGGATATGCCTATCATTGTTTGTTATTAAATAAGGCACCAAGCGGTACGTACAACATCTGTAAGAAGCAATCAAATCCGTTAAATGGAATATTTTAACATTTTATATTTATCAAGAGTTTGTTACAGCGCGCGGTAAAAACAGTTTGTGAATGGAGTATTTTATTTGCTGTGGTATTTGCACTACACGTTTGTTATGGCCGCCATGGGAATGAAAGTAATTTCGCAGTCATTCATGATTAAGGAAACATATCAATCACTAAGTCGATTTATTTAGAGTGTTAGTCAGTTGTTACAATATTGTCTACCATTGCACCCCAAATTACTGTAAATCTTGTTCAGTACAATCGAGAAGTTCAAAATGAAAGGACATCACTATATCTTCGCGAATGTACTATTTTATTAGCCTAAGGGGTGCAACGCGAGTTTGCATTTTTGACGGAAACATGGATGCAAACTTTTACGTAGAGGAAATTCTTAAAGGCAAACTACTCCCATTTGTGCGCTGTGTATTTCCAGATTCGCACAGATTTCAACAGAACAACGATCCGAAACATACCAGTCGATTAGCAACTAACTACATGATGGAAAAGAACATCAACAGGTGGAAAACACCACCCGAATCCCCGGATCTAAACCCGATTGAGAATGTTTGGCATCAACTTAAGCACCATCTTAGAAGACATGTGAAACCCAGGCTCCAACAAGAACTGGTAGACGGCATTTTAGCTTGGTGGAAGGAAACAGTAACGCCGAAGTTAGTGTACTATTTGAATAAAATTAGGTAGTTTTTTGATGAAAATATGCTGAAAGAAGCTAGCATCATAAAAAGTGATAACATCAAGTTATTCAATTTTATTGTCATTTCTTAAAACCAGATAGAAGAATATTAACTAAAAATATTTCGGGACCAATGAAAAAAAAAATAGGCATATTATATAATTTATTTAGAAAAATGCTGTAGCGTGAAGTGATTGCTAAAATTAGAACACTTTTCATTTTTACAAGGTCTCTGGCGCACGCCGAAAACCGTTTGGTAGGTCTGATAATTTGGGTTGATCACAAAAGCGACCATTAATCATTACGGTTGTTAATGGCAGGTATTGACATTCGGCCTACGATTGTTGTACATCAGTCGATGGAGATAGCAGAAAAAACCCTGTTCTTGTACAGACTTTATCATCATCAATGCTATATTCTATTTATTATGTCAACTATTAGTTCTGTTTTATTTAATTATTATTATTGTTATTATTATCATTACCCTTATTGCTATTAATATAATTGTTATTCATTATTATCATCACCAAGTCTATTATTTTTATTATCATCATTATTGCTGTTGATTAACTTATTATTATTATTATTATTATTATTATTATTATTATTATTATTTAATTATTATTTTATTATTATTATTATTATTATTATTATTATTATTATTATTATTATTATAATCATTATTATTGCATATATTGTTGTTGTTAAGTCTTTTTTTTATTTCAACAATTTATCTATTTTCCCAATTATATGATTACAAAATCTGTTGAATCTTAAAATTAAGATAAAACAAAATTAAATATAGTTTGATCTTAGTAAGCCTATCGTACACTTTAAACATCAAAGTAGTCAGTTATCATCATCCTTTAAAACCAAAGTATTACTGTATTAGAATATTGTTAGTACCTGCATTATGCATTTTATTTAGAAACGTATACTGTTTAAGATTCAATTGACCGCCAAAATGAGGATACCTTTCATTTTTACAAGGTTTCTGGCGCGCGCCGAAAACCGTTTAGTAGGTCAGAAGCTTGGCAGGTTGTCCATAAGGACAGATAATGTGGGTTAAGTTCACACACAGCGATCATTAAATCATTACAGTTGTTGACGGCAGGTTTTGACATTCGGTCTTCAACTTTGTAAATTGGTAAAGGGGGATGCAGTATTGGAATAAAAAAACTATTATATTATCATCATAATTATCGTTATCATTATCACACCACAATTATTATAATAATATTATAAATATTCAACATATAGTTTTGTTATTGAGTATTAATTTATAAACCAAACCAACAAAATTATATAAATAAGTAATATAGTTTAACTTGCTGCATTACAGATTTTGTAAGAACTACAAATTATTATTGGACCAGGCTTGAGAAAAAGACATGATATTAATATCATTTATGTATATAGGGCCGCATTACAAGTAAAATAGGGTAATTTCAGCACCAAGTCCACTAATGTTTGCGGTATATTCTGAAGGCAATTCATATTACATAATCATTTTATGCTAAAAGGCAACTTGTACCGAAAATACAACAGAAAATTTAGAAATTAGAAAATAATAATGTATGTTATTAAAACTATTATATAACATTGTCTTAAAATGTTTTGTTAGTGTACAAAGTCCAGGTAAGCCGTAATAACCTAACAACTTGAATGATAGGCCCTATATTATTTATTGAGAAAACTGAATCCATTATGTTCTAAACAGCTCGCTACGCTTCCCTGCACCAGAATGACCCATTTTCGTTACTGCCTTTCAATCGGCTTCAACCAAGGCGGACCGCTGAGTTACCGTTAATTGCAATGTTTTTCAGCATTCCGCACTGCTTACGTTTCATTCTAAATCTATCGAGCGTGTCCTCGATGAATATTGCCCTCGAATTTTCATCGCGTTTTAATCGCGTGTCAAACGCAGTCGATGGTAAAGAATTTCAGAGCACTACTGTAGAAAGCAATACAGGAAAGTCCAGTTGGCAAGCTCAATTAATCATGAAGTCCAGACAGTATTAAAGAGGAGGCAGAGAGCCTTTAATCATTTTAATTTAGGTCTCATAACCACAGATGTGGACTGCAAAATGTTTTCTTTTGATTTTGCAGAGGGTAAAACATCTGTAAAGTTCTCTTATAACAATGAGAATATTGGTTTTTTAGACTTTATCCTTGTGGAAGAATGGGACAATCCATAGGTTTAAGAATTGTCTCTCATATGTAACTTGTCTGTCTATTCATTTGAATAGAAAGAAATGCTTAGTAGGTTCAGTAGCAGTCGCTACTTATCTTGGGCCTATTATTAGTAACTATCGTCATGAACTGAAATCACATACATGGCTGTTGTAGATAAGTGTATGTCATAGTGCATTATGTTCCAGCAAATACAGAAAGAAGTATTACATTTAATTGTTTGTTTGGATTCTATAAATAAGTTGTTTTTTTTTTAAAGAAAGTTAAAGGACTTGTGAAATATAGCCAGAACAATTTATATAGACAAATTAAACCGTTAGTAATACGTTGAATCTGTTTACTTTAAAGTGCCTCTGCCACCTATTCTGACAATTTCTATAAACTACAGCGTGTTTATATTTATAAATATATTATAAACACAAGTGTTGGTCATAAATTACGAATTAAATTGATTTTGTACTAAAAAAATGAGTTTGAAGTGTCATTTTTGTAAGACCTTAGAAACAACGAGGTCACTCAATGACGTCATTGGTGACTGACAAAATTCATCCAAGCACGAAATCAAAACAAACACTGCGACGGCCTTGCGGAGGAAGAAAAAAGCGAGCATGTTGGTATACGAGAATATTTCAACTCATCCTCATCGTATGAAGAAACAACAGATAAGGAAGACAATGACGTTGGCTGTTGTCCATACCTATTTATATGAGTCTTGGTATGAAAAAGAAAAAAATACAGAAGATGATAATAATATTACGAATCCGAACTTAGAGTTGGCCTAGGCTAGTTGGTGTGGGAGCGAGAGCGAGTCTCTCGTCGTATCGATAGATTGTTTACGTTACTATCTGCTCCATGGTTGTGCAATAATACCAAAAGTAGGAATGAATAACGTATATTATTATTATTAATGATTATTACTTAAAAATGGCATAGGGCCTAAGCCATAATTTTAGAGAGCTTTGATAAATACGGTGTACGTCAGAAAGAAAGCACATAGCTACCACCACATCCACGAACTTTTTCTAGGCCCCAAAATGGGCAGCGGACTGGGCTTGAATTGGTGTGCACCGGATCTATAAATGGGCGTTTCAGTCCATGCATCCTGTTTATTTAGAGATAATTACAGACGTGTTTGTTGAGAGACAAGTGCGTAAGTCAAAAGTAGTAAATAGGGCAATAATATTAATTATTTATTATTACTGATGGTGATAGATGTTGTTGCACTGAATAGTACTACAATATTTTATTATTATTTAATACTAGGCCAGGTGCGTTTGTACCCGTCATCAACAATTGAAAAATCAATCCGTCAAAAGAATCCAAGCACTGACAATGAGAAACTAGTCATTGTAGCAAAAATGGAAAAGATCGACATGGCAGGCCAATGTATCACTACTATCCACCCTGGGTTTCAAGCATTTGTTTATCATCAGTGTGTGCTCCATTTCTAATACCGATCAAGTAATATGGTGCCAGGGGTAATTCCACATTCGTTACAACAACATTCGACACAAGTTGGAAAATGAAAGGAAATAAAAATATTGTATGTTAATATTAATAGATATGTGAAATTTTAATAATAATAATACAGTAATACTGTATTATAGGACTAGGCCTAGGCTAGGAGGAGGTAGGCCACACTTAATAATAACTTATAAGGTGGCCTTTTGCGAGAAAATAAAAAAGGTACAGTAAACGAGGTGAATTCTCAATGAATTACAGTCGAGTTCGCCTAAGTCAAATCTAATGGGACTGGCATAAAAAGTTCGAGTTATACAGATTTCGACTTGCACATTTTCGAAAAAAAAAATTAACATAGAACAATACTATTTGCACTCAATGCCCACAAAATCGAATTTCACGCAAAACTGAACATTTTCTTAAGTCCTAAAGTCATTCCTATTCTTCTTTTAATAAAATACTTTCCGAAAAAATGAACTCCCTATTCTAAATCTCGGACGATTTGTCCAATTTAGGACGGTAACACTCACTCGAAAAACCAGACGATAGTTTAATAGACATCTTTCAACGACAAGCATACCAGACGCTGTGGAAACGAGACGCTTAGCTGTAATTCGCATTGCTATGGAGATTATCTGTTGATTAATACGACACACTAGTAGACGTTTTGTTGGTTAATTATGAAGTGAAAATTTACGCATTCCAATGTTTTAATAAGCGTATATTCTTGCTTTTAATCCTTAAAAACCATTTGGAATCAACCTGCAATAAAGACGTAACTCAACAAAGCAAGTTTCTACTGGTTATTCTTTTCAGTAGACGTCTACTGGGTAATTCAAATTTGTTAGATTCGTCGGTGTAAATTTCAAATGCACCTCATTCATTCTTTAAACTCAATACGCTTTTTAATTACGGAGGAAATTTGTTGAGAATAAAATGTAATTTGTTAGGGATATTTAGATTTGACTCTAAAATATACATGAGGGTTTCTTATTCGTTTTTTCTTTTGTTTTATAAATTTGTTTTTAAATTAAAACATTCTTGATTGATCTGACGTCATCACAGCCGAAGCATATGTCTAGTCTGCAAAACACCCCACGAAAATGGACCAATTGGCGGGCAGGCAGAGTTCTTGGGGGCGCGACCTGTTCTGTTTACAACTAGTGGCATTCCCAGCGAAGAATGTGTGTTTGGAAAAACATAATCAGACCTAAAGAAATGCACGTAAAAACAATATACAACTCGCATCAGTTTTACTGGTAATAATTAAATTTGCTGAGCAGTACAGCAAAACAACAGGTACTGTACGTATTATTAAATAGGCCTAATGCGTTGAATTTGCGTAGGCTAGGCAGTCAAAAGAATCCAGGGCTTTGATAAATTAATTAAATAGCTAGGCCCTGACTACAACAATCTTGTTCGAAATGGGTTCAATACAAGTTTTACAAACTGAACTGGAGGAAAAACTGAACATTGGAGCCGGTCCAGAGGGGTCTGTATTGTGAGAGTAGACTGCAACTTACGACATAAGATCATGTGAGCCAAGTTCCACAGGCGCGATGTTAGTTTTGACTTGGCTAACTTGTTGCCGTACAACAAGGATTGAACTTCGTATTTTCCCACGGCTGTGTATTTTTCCCACGTGCTCTACTAAATTTGGAACTTCAACTTGTGTGGTTAAAATTACTCTAAAATCGGCCAATCCGGACCGGAAAATTCCGTCGATATAGCTGAAATTCGACTTATAAAAATTCGAATTAAACAAACAATTTACACAGTAATACATAGGAAAGAATTGGGACTTTTTCAAAAATAAACAGTCAACTTTGGCAGACTTGACTGTATAAATACATTACTGTTAGGCCTAGACTACTCCTACCACAATACCTACATTCATGTATGTATTGTTTGTTGAATTATCGTTGTTTTGTAACGTCTTTGTAACGTGTTACAAAACTAATTCCTCCATGCTTATAACATTTAGTTGTTGGCCTAGGCCTATGTAATATATTTTAGACATGCCTAGGCCCTACATAGGCTAGCATAGCCAACTTGGTCTCAACGTGCATAGAAACATCACAATAAATTTAAAGTCGTAAACCTTCACAAT
>NW_022696039.1:44161-58874 GCF_011630105.1 Anneissia japonica
GTCGTAAACCTTCACAATTGTCTCTTTTGTCGTTACTCACTTTGGAATGGAAAAATTGATGTTCTGTTTTTTGGGTTTTTTTTAGGTGTAGGTACTGTATGTACGGTATCATAAATCCTTATTCTTCCATCATAAATAAATAGTTCATGTGTATTAAAAATGGATAGGAAGAGTGTTCGCGCATTTTATACATGTGACAGTGTGTGCGCGCGTAACAAACAAAAGTTATAATTTTGTAATAAAGCGCTAGCTAGAAAAACGTAATTTTATTCAGTCATTCATAGCGCAAGGACAAAGACATGGATATGCTTAGGTAGATATAGGCCCTAGTAGAAACTTGAACCGTGAAGGCGAAATTTTCGATCTCCCTGGCCTTCAGCATCTTTTACCGAAACCGCCGCAAATTCAAGATTGCCCTAACAAAAATGTCCTATAGGATCCTTTAGGATCTTATAGGATCCAATAGGCGGCCTATAGGCTCCTATAGGCAGCCTATACAGTACTGATCACCGAACGTTCGACATAGACACACGTGGGCCACAAGAGTAATTTGCGAGTGACACGCGTGTAATAAGCTAATGAATAACAAATGACGAAGTGACCTATTTGACATTTGTTTATCCAAGCATTACGGCATTGAGTAAAATGCATGCTCGGCGAACTAACTACCTGCCTGCATATTTCGCGATGTTGTTTATCACCAGACAAAAGACAGTGCGCGTCGTTAGCAAGCATGCACACAACGACAATACAGTGGTGAATAAACTGTCCTTACAACGTTAGCTTAGATGAATTCCAGCTTAGGTTGATTAAGCTACATAGATGGGATGATTGTTTTATTCGAATTTACAAATGTTATTTATAGAAATTTTATACAAAATAACTGAAAAATTACTTCTATTTTGAGTAGAAGACGTTCAACCTACGTATCCTACCACATCTAAAACACTCTTGCTTATTATTAGTGTTATTAATAGCCGAAATAATATTCAGAATATATCGAAATGCGTTAACAAAATGTGATTGATGTAATTTATTAGATTAATAAGGAATAACGTAACCTTGTCTTTGGATCTGAAATATGCTTGTTGTCACTATTTTTATTATTTATAGTTATTAATAGTTGAAATGACAAGTGTTATTTACTATGATTTTTTTTTGTTTTTCAGGTCACCGAGTACTACAATATTAAGATGTTATGAAAGCATACTAGAAACTAATACAAATGATAATGTATTTTTATACGTTGTTCGTAATCAAAATCTATCAAATTTTGCATTAAGCTAAAGCTTACTCATATTTACTTTTCATTAAACAACTATTATTCATTGAATTTCCGTGGATTTTTTTTTTACATACAGACATTCAGTGGGAATTCCCAAAAACGTAAACAAGGGATTTGCTGCAAACCATTGTCTACCCGGTGAAAATCTCACTGTCAACACACGTATTAATGATAGTCAAAACATAGTTATACCCGTTGGAAAATGAGCGGTTCTAATTGTCCCGCAGTACTTGCATGCACGTGGTCTCTTGTCTGTCTCAGATCGCAGAATCAGCAGCTGTCTACATTCCTGAATTGGCGGCGTACAAAGAATCAGACTATGTGACTGACCTTATGTCTGCTTCTCCCAATTACAGTGTATACTCGTACTTAATTGCGGGAACGTTTCTTACTGAAGTCACAGTTACTAGGCAACTTGCAGTACTGGTAACTTGGTGCCTATTTCAAACAGTTTATTTCCGTTCATGACAAATTAAAAGAATCAATACAAACGGAAGTGCATTGATGTTATGTAAAAAATAAAACATTGAAGTTTAATCAGGGAATTAATCAGGGAACACTGTTCCCCGGTTTAATTCATGTTTCGATGGTCTTTTCATTCGTTATACTTATATCAGTCTGACTTGTAATACTATAACAAAGAAAACAATTTCCATGACTTTGTAATGTTTTTTTAATGACAACAAAATTAATTCTGATTCTGTATAACTATCACTTATCATTTAAACGAAATCTCCCTACTGTGTAATATTTATTAGAATCAAAATTAATTTGATTCCACTTCATTCACCGTCAATAGGCCTATCTAATAAGGTTGCTTTATCATTTAAACAAAAATTGCTGAAAAAATAAAGCATAATTATTGCTCAAACATTTATTCATTATTAAAAAATACAAATTGCATCATAGGCATATTTTGCATCTTAATCCCGACGTCATGAGCACTGTAGAATGTTTCTGTAGAGAGAGAGAGAAAAATAATTAAGTACTCATTATTGGAATCATTGCAGCAGCAACGCATTACATTCCTGAATTGGCGGCGTACAAAGAATCAGACTACGTGACCAGGGACGTAGCCAGGATTTTGAAAGGGGGGGAGCCGTTATGCGAATTACGTATGACCCCGGCGGGGTCAAGGGGGAGAATCCCCTGTGAAGTAGCGCACACTGAGCGTTCTTAGGACTGTTTGAGAGAATAAAGTGAAAATTGCAATAGACGCATTATAAATGAACGAAAAAATATTTATATAATAAATGAACAGTGGCAGATCCAGGAATTCGAAAGAGAGGTGAACCAGAGAGGGACTATCACAGACCGAGGAACCTCCCACCTCAGCCCCACCATGGTTGGGGCTGAGGTAAGAAAATTTATGATTAGGGCATCTTCTAGATGGCCGCAAATTACACTCTCGCACTTCAATTTGAATATATTTTTCCTTTTTTTTCCTTAAAAAAATTAAGCGGGGTGCCTTGAATCCACCTCTGCTCAAAACATTCTTTATCCAGAATAGTCATAATCACGAAAAATGGACATGGAAAACCAGATCACATCCTAAAAACAAACAGCAGTCACTAAGACATACATCAGGAGCCGACTCGATGGAGTTTAATGCCCATACCCAGGGAAGAGCACAGACACACAGACACACACACACAAAACAATTATTCATATTACTGTACTTAAATAATGACGAGTCGGTCGTTTTAATTGACTTTACGAATGTTATTAATTATATTATCTCTTAATACTATAAAAATTAATTCTATTTAGACATAGACCTATTAAATATCCCAAACCGACTCTGGTAGTACAGTACCACGACTCAAAACACTAAAAAAAATTGCAAAAAGCGTTCAATTATGATTAAGATAATGATAAGACGGTCGTTATAATTTTGAACCTTACGGAATGTTATTTACGAAAATTATATTTAAAATATCGTTAGAATTACCTTTATTTGTAGACGTATTAAAAAATATGGTACCCTACCACGCATGAAACATTAAACATTATTTAATGAGTGAAGTATTTGAAATATTCTAACATGAATGTGTTTACCTGCTACGTCCGAAACACAAACAGTTACATAAATAATAATGAAACGATTGTATTATTTGGAAATATTACAAACTTAAGATGACTTTAGACGATTTTCGTTTTCTTAAATTAACTATGTATTCAATTACTGTACTGCACTTCTATTCAAAACTCTACTAGTCAACCACGCCTGAAACACCCTCCATACTAATAACAATAGAGACAAAAGAGTGTATTCAGATTACGTGACAGTGCTCAAGGAAAAGTCGTAGCAGAACTCTAGTAAAAGATCGTGAATAAACAACTTTAAAAGTATACGTGACCGTTCATAGACCGCAAGTTTCGATTTTTACCAGGAAGTGTATACTGAGTAAAATCATTCACGCGTTAATTGGAGCACTCGCAGAATAACGGCACTCGCATTTTACTCGTGAAACACACGCACAATACACGCGTGTAATGTCGAATGTTCGGTAATCAGTACTGTAGGATCCTATAGGCTGCCTATAGGATCCTATAGGCCGCATATAGGATACTATAGGCGGCCTATAGGAACCTATAGGAACCTATAGGCGTTTTTCTCCAAGGTTTAAATATTTTAGAACAATAAAATTAATAACCAGAGTGCCAATATAAAATGCCATTTATTCTTTATTAACATAATAAACGCTGTACAGGTTTGTATTTTGCAAGTAAACATGGTTGTATATTTGCTCTTTGTTGCATTTATATACAAATAATTTGTTACAATTTTGTCAATTAAAATAATTTTAAAAAATCTGTATACAGTTAAACCAGTCTACCTTATTATGCCAAATTACTTTACATGTTGTTTATCTAAGTCGAACAATGGAATTATGCATTCGACTTCAAACAAGTTGAACCGTATATTAAAATTAAAATTAATTATTGTTTTGCAATTAAATTTTATATACAGTAGTTAATACATATTAAAATGTTTAAAATTATGGACCTATCAAGGTTATACATAAATAAACCTTATAGTACTGTAGTTTACTTTATCTTCATTGCCTTACAGTATACTGTATATATTTTTATATACAATTAGTCATTTTGTTTCAAATTAAGAACTTGTATGCATAATCATCAGTGACGTGCTACTGTACGTTAATTAGTCAAATTCATAATTATTTGCCAATGCAGACATATATACTTTCCCTTCAACTATCATCTTTACTCCTTTTCTTTTAATTTCATCAACTTTGAATGCTCTAAGATGATTCTGTTTATCCACCTGATTGATATAATTATGTTGACTATTTGGGCAACAACAATTAGTATGGCAACATGTTTTTAGTGATATAAAATTTCAATATCCCAATATGAGCCTGTAATAGAAACAAAGGATGTATTGCATGTTTTTGACACTCGTTTATATTCTGCAGTGTGGTACATTGTGTGATTGACTATGAACCTCTTGTAGACTTCTACTTTCCGACAATTGACATTCCCAACACATTCTTCAACAGCTATTTGCTCTGCAGGCATGAGGTTCTTATACTGTACTGGCAATCCACAGACTACAACATCATGTGTAATAAGAACATGACTGCGTGGAAATTTTTCTGTTGTTGTTAGCTTGGCATACAGATCTTTTACTACTTTTTTTTGCCCCTACCATCCTTTTTTTTTGCTTCAGATGGAAGACTATGCTTTAGTACAAAATGCCTGTACATCTGTTGAGGTACATATTACGTCCCTTTGTTCTGCAAGACACCATTTTGATCTTCATAGATGAAGCCAGACGCTGCCCATAGAGGTCCCCATCTTCTTACAGAGTTGGGCAAATGTTCCAGCTGGTGGATGTTGAATGAAACATGTTGTAAATCATACAGTGTTTCAGTCTTTCTAACAAACTTTATCAGGTACCGCTCTGCTTGCTCTATCATATCGTTTGAGATGGCATCTTAATTGTAACAGGCAATGTATGGCAGTTATGAGTAATTTCCAGTGCTGTGTGTATTCTGGCGGCAAAATACCCTCTAATATTACATTGTAGTACAGCAGGAACGCCCTCCATTCATTGGCCTTGAAGTATTTTCTTAATTTTAGTGATCTGGGGCGCCTTGTTATTTCTGATGGTGGTGATAGACTTAGTAGTCGCTTATCCAGACATTTTATGCTCTTTCCAATATACCAGGGAGACTGATAGTATGTAGAATCAAACCACAATGTGGCAAACTGTCTACATACTCCCAGCAGAACCGTGAGCATGTAATCTGGAGCAAATCCCTGTATAATGTCGAAGTGTGGAAGTAGCATTAACATTGAGGGGCCAGATACTCCAAAAACTCTCTGTCTGCTCTCTAACGCCCGAAATGCATGGTCTTGATGGGCAACAGCATTACGAGACATATGCTGTCCATGAGGATACACTCTATTGTGTCCTCTTCCCCTTGGATTGCAAATACCTTTATGGTAGCACCAATCACATCCCCAATTTCCGTTAAATTGAACACAGTTTCGAATCATTGGTCGGCAAATTGTATCTGCGATACATACTGCTGTTACCAGTCTAGAACATGTTTGTGCATTACCATTTCTCCAAACCATACCATCTAATTCTAGTTGTTGCATTTCCTCAACAAATACCTTCAAGTATGTGTCCGGTCGGGGTTTGGATGGTCCAAACCACAATGTTGTTAGCAACCTGTGTTTTTTTTTCTGATTCTTGGAGGCAACTCATCAACGAGGCAATGTACTGGCCATACTGAATATCCACTAGATTTGAATACAGGTGCTCCATCACAATTCCACTGAAGGGTTAGGTCATTTGGTCCAAGATGTGCACTTTCACAAAGTTCTCTGTACTTTTGACCAGATGTGATATCTCTTAATATGCCATCATCTATTACAGAATTTCTATCAACGACGTCATTAATGAGACCATCTTCAAGTTTTTGCTTTATCTGTTCTCTGACAGAAAATGAAAGAAAAAAACATCCCTTTTTCACATTTGTGGTAACGTTCTCTCTACAATCCGGACAAGTTTTAACCTCTGCACAATGATCCTCGTCTCCAATGTAGGTAAGACATTTCTCACAAAAAAAATGCATTTTGATAACTTCCTTGTAGTCTGTAAAGTTCTTGAAAAACAAACACTTTGATGATGGGAAGATGCCACCGAATAAAATATTAAGCATATCTAGAAGTTCTTGGATACCAGTTTGAGTCAACCGTTGTTTTAATACAAATGCTAACAACACAAGTAAACCCTGAGACTTAGTAACACATGACCCCGGGAAAAGAGGATCATCATCATCATCACGAAAACCTTGAATTGCATCAGTTTCTTCATCAGTACTTTCATCTTCAGTATCTTGCATGTCTATATCTTGTGCATCTGCATCTTTATCAGATTCTTGCTCATCTGTTTCATCATTTGACTTTATAAAACAAAAAATGTACTTTTATTAGTATCAATAAAAGGAAAAGTGTAAAATAAAATAACTTTATTACAATAAAAAGGTCATATTAAAATATACAGGCAATTAAATTTAATGCAAATTCCATGACATGAGACTTTCGACAGATAATTTGAACTGGAATATGATATGACACAATTATTTGAATTAACAACAGAATGAAAAATACTGATTAATAAAGTGTGTTGAATTGGATTTGGACATGAGCCTTAATCGTTAATATATACTTCAGTACAAGAAATAATGGTCTAATATTAAATGTTTGTGTATTTACTTGCGCAAAAACTACTTACATTGATGTCATTGTCAGAACCACAATCCTCATTGGCCCTTACGTCGCTCTCAACACTTTCATTATCAACCTAAAAATAATACAAATTTAATAAAAGTTACAAATTAAAAAAAAAGACTAGATTATTATAAATACTTTCAAGTTCAAATTCTGCTAAATCTCCAATCAAAAAAATACTTACAATGATGTCATCAATGTCAGAGGCACAATCCTCATTCACAGTCGCGTCGCTCTCAGAACTTTCATTATCCTCCTAAAAAATGATATATATAAAAATATAATGAGGGTTTAATTTGTAGGTTAAACAAAACATTCTAATTAACGAAAATGCTTTGATGTATATACAATATAAATTTTGCTTTATTATTTTGTTATGGTACTACAATGTTGAAGTTGTTTTTAATTTTATATTTATTTATCACATTCATAACAGAATTTGAACAGAATGTTTAAATCATGTATGTCTTTTTTATATTCACTTAAAGTAGTATTAAAAATATTTTTATAAATTCAACTGCAAAATCTTTTGAATACTTACGGAAATGTCATCATTGTCAAAAATCAAAATACTTAAGGAGGAAAACAGAAAGTTGACTGAAAAGAATGTTGAGCTAGAAAAGCAAGTGTTAAGATTCAACCAGGCAATAGCATGCTTAGTCTGTAAGATATATACATACTATAATACCATGTCTAACCCGAGTTTCCTTGAAAACCAAATATTCCAGGACAATATTACAAATAAACTAGAAATTGCAAATTGCAAGTGAAGTGCTGCGAAGTACAACTGCATATAAATGTTCTTCGAACAAAATTATTTATGCGAGTCAAGTGAAAATAATGAATAATAAAACTATAACAAATAATATGAGCACGACCCATTGTCTATATTAGAACACTTCTTCCAAAAGAGTTTTAAAAAGAAGTTCAATGTATGAAAAGAGTACAAAACTAACCAGTCAATCTTACAGAATAAAACATTTGCATTTATTGTCCTATCCTCCAAAGAAGAAAAAGGAAATGGTAAATTAAATAAATTAAAATATATATATATACTGTAAATATTAACGCTAAAGTGAAAATAAAGTAAAATATTGCCATTATTTATTCAAAATTTTAGTAGAAAGGTTTTTTGATACACATCTGAAAAGAAAGACAGGTCAAATTTTCTTTTTTGTTTTTTTTTGTTTTGGAGTGGTAGTTTAAGGAGTAGGTTTTTTTAGTTTCATAAAATAACTTCAACTTTCTTTTTTCTCAAAATGTCCAAATCAAAGAGCTCAATCACCAAGCGCATAGAGGCTTTTTCGCATGATGCGCTCTACAAATCCAACTATTATTATTATTATTATTGGTAGCAATGTAATGATATTTTTAATTTTAAAAATGATATTTTTAATTTTAAAGGTTCATTTTTGGAAGGAACAAAGGATTTTACCTTTAGAACTAATTGTCTTAAAATTTGGATGACTTTCAGAAACAGGCAAAGTGAAAAATAATCCTGGATGGTTTCAATAATGATATAATGATACCACTGTGATGTATATTTATGGTATTATATTATCTTGTATCAGATTTGCCAACATTGCTAAGTGATGTTGAGAAAAGAAAAGACGCAGCAGATGATACTGATGTTAGGCCCCGCAAAGAAGCACCACTCAAGTTCAGGTGGAAATTCACCCTCTCTCTCTGAGATAGAGAGTGAAAAAGATGATGAGCAGGTATGTTAATGTTTACCTCTGTTCTATTAGCATAAAATGTGAATATGTCCTTTGTCATATGAAGACTATTCAATATTAGATCTGACAGCGAGATTAGGCTGGGTCCATA
This sequence comes from Anneissia japonica, assembly GCF_011630105.1. NCBI lineage: Eukaryota > Metazoa > Echinodermata > Crinoidea > Comatulida > Comatulidae > Anneissia > Anneissia japonica. The sequence goes on from NW_022696039.1 coordinate 53,046, forward strand.
TACAGTACCTCTAAGACCCTATAAGATTCATTTGCACAATTCTCAATACTTTGTTAATGCTCTGTGAACTATCTAATTGTAGAGCCATGTTAGAAGTACATTTGTCCCAATGTTTGCCAAAAAGCAATGAAGTGTAATTTTGCTTTATTAAATATTTAGCCAATAAAAATAGCCAATATAAGCTATCATTGCTTTTTATTTGGCTAATTATTTTTATTCTGAATTACTGCAAGCTAAATTGCTATATATTTCTTTTGGTGAGCTTTAACCCTCATGATAGAAACAAAAATAAATATATGGTATGCAAATTAATCTTTTCCCTATTTTATAGTTTACCACTGACTATTGACAATATACTGTTCCATAGAATATTATAAATTGATATGGTTTGACATTGGCCATGTCTTATCAAATGATAAGCTTATTTAGATGAATTATCTTTCCATATTTAGATCACTTTGGCAAAAGGCCTAAAAGCACCAAAGGATGTGGTGAACATGTGGACAAAGGGGAACATCAACAAATACGCCGCAGACGCGATGATGTTTTTTTTCAGCAGGGAAGTGATGGCGACACATTCTTTGTCGGGAATTGCATGCAATGCAACATCTCTTCTTCCTTAATTGGTAAGTAGTAACATTTGTAATTTATATCTTGTTTGAAGTCTATCCACCTTCATTCAATACAAAAAAATGTCCATAGTTATATACAACTTAATAAAAAAGAAAGAAAAAGGAATGCTTGTCATGTTTCATATAATTTGTAAAGTCAGGCTGTGTCAAATGTACAATGGTGAAATGAAAGTTTGATTAACCTAATAGTTGATTACATAATACAAATATGGTAATGTCATCATCCTTACATAAAATCAGAGTACATAAAATAGATTGTTTCAGTATTGAAAGTGTATTAAGATTAGTTGCACCACAAAATGGAAAATATCCAAATTTTACACTATATATAAAACAGTCACAGATGTAAGTGCTTATATATAGTAATTAATTTTAGCCAATTTAAAAAAATTAAAAATTATTTTATCTGGTACAAGTATTTTGTTTATTACTCTCAACAGAACATCTAATGAAGAAATTTTCAGTCGATGAGAAAGTGGCAAATTTGGAAGGTGTTTGACCAATTTATTTTTGTGTACAACTAGCAATGTCTATCTGACCACCAAGAAACCAATTTATTTATGTGTTCAAGTAGCAATGTGTACCTGACCACCAAGGAAAATATTTTCAACAACGAAGGATCTTTGACTGCATTAACATTTACATACAGCACTAAAGTTTGCATAAAAAAGTATATGTAACCTATAGGGGCCTATAGGATCCTATAGCATCCTATAGGATCCTATAGGTCCCTATTGGGTCCTATAGGATCCTATAGGCCCCTATAGGATCCTATAGGCCCCTATCGGATCCTATAGGCCCCTATAGGATCCTATAGGCCCCTATTGGATCCTATAGGCCCTCATAGCATGCTATAGGCCCATATATAGGATCCAAGATCCTATAGGCCACTTTAGAATCCTATAGGAACCTATTGGCGAAAAACCTATAGAATCCTATAGGATTTTGTCCTATAGCATCCTATAGGATCCTATAGGATATTTTTGCCAGGGCATGCTTTATCATCAACCAAAAAATGGGATGCGATTTTTTTTTTTGCTTGCTGCATAAGCCTAGACAGAAGACTGTAAAAAAAGGCAATTAAAACCAAAAAACAAACAACCTACGCTAAATACGGTACTAGGTCTAGGCCTACAGACTTATTAGGCCTTTCATATATTTATCTTCTCTGGGATATAAAGAAAAACTTAATAGAAAGCTTAATGCAATACCTACTAATTTTGATTATGGTCAAAATCAACAATCGACACGAGAATCCAAGATACGACGTGGTGCTTATGAAAAACGTAGGAAAAAGGAGGTGAGTTGTTATTTTAATTTATTAGGCCTCCTCTCTAGCCTAGGCCTAGCCAGGTAGGCTATGCCTAAAGCCAGACCCTAGCTAACCGCTGTGCTTACCCTAGGGCCTATGCTAAGCCGTATGCATTGTCTGAATCTTTTTTGACAATGCTTATCTATCTCAATATTTGCAAAAATGTACCATTTAGGCTTAGGTCTTTCTATCATGTTATTAAAGGCACATGCTATGCCCTAGCCTAGGCCTATAATTATAGACCATGTCAAGTTAGGGCCTAAGCCCTAGGCCTAGTCTGGGCTAGACCTTGTTCTAATTTTAAGAGGCAGGCCTAGCACAAGCTTGGCACAATATAGAATACTATTGGTATTTGCACATTTCATGGCTGGTGCGAAGCAGGTGGGTTGGGGCCTGGATCCCCTCCCCAATTTTTTTTTGCAACTATTGATTGTATGGAGATTTTGTATGATTGGAAAGTAATGCAAGAAAAGGGGGAAGGAGGAGGAGAGGGAGCAGAAAGCGTGCTTATCCAGTTCCTGACTGAATTACATTTTGAAAATCACATTGGTGGATCAGGGGAACAGGGATCCTGAACCCCCACCATTGGAAAAAAAAATACATTTAAAAAAAATTCTGGATTTTCAGGACCGGTGAGCTGAATTCTTTTTTGTTATTATAAGAAAATTAAAACTTGAAACAGGGAAAGGTCATTTCCCGCCACCTAGTTATCAAAATTTTCCATGGACAACCTTCATTTTTGGGGTTTTTGGGGAAAGATTTTGACCCTGAAATTTATTTGATATTTGAAGACTAGGTTACTGAAATGAATTTTACTAACTTGGAAAGTCGGCATAAGGCTCCTATCATTAGCTTTTCCTGGTCTGGCAATAAATTTTTATGATTTCTTTTATTTACTAGGTACTAGAAACCTTACTTATTGCAGATGAAAGTTACATTGTTATGGAAGATGATGATCAAGAAAAGGAAACAACACCAGCAGCTGTAGAAACCACATCACAAGTCCCTTCCATTATACAGTATGTTCCTTATTACATCGAATCTCCTCCACCATTGAAGCCAAAGGTATCAGTGAAACGTTGTCAAGCCAAACCCGTAATTAAAAGCAGAGAAACACAGACAGATCCTGTTACAATATTAGCCAACACTTCAGTAAACATTAAAGGATGCAAGTTAATAACACCAACTGCATGCAAATATAAAACTGAATGTATTTCAGACAATAATTGTAACAGTAATGATGATACAAATGAGGATGATGATTCAAATGAGGATGATGATTATGAAGAATATGATGACAGCATGGATGATGATAATGTTTCCAATGATCCTGATTTTCAACCAAGTTCTTTTTCTGATATTGATTATGAAGCTCAGATAGGGTTAGGGATGACAACAACACCCATGTATCCTTAGTATTATCCAATCTTCCAAATCATGAAGAAAATAAATTCATCGTGTTTGAATCAAAACTTCATGATTTACTGTCAACTTGCAACCAGTGTAGTGCACAATGTATTGTGAAAAAGACCGCAACCATGGGAACAATGATCACATTAGAAGCTGAATGTGCCATGGGGCATATTCGTACATGGCAAAGTCAGTACTGCCATAACAAAATGCCTTGGGGTAATCTGCTGTTGTCGGCAGCTATATTATTTTCAGGTAGCAGTTTTTCTACAGTGCAGCATTTACTTGCGCACTTAAATGTACAAAGTGTAGATAGAAGGACCATGCTTATAAATCTTATCTTACAACTACATTCACAAAAATTATTATCATGCTACACGCTTACAAGCGCATAAAAGTCTCATTGACAATTATAATTTTTAGGTAAACTTTCTTTTATTATTAAAATTACATGTTGTTTTTTGTTTTTTTACAGTCAAATGAGGTTCGAAACTCAGGTGCAATGGAACTGGAAGGTCTTAAAAGGTGTTTAACTCTGATGAAAGAAAATGGTGTAACTGCAGAAACCCTAGTTACTGACAGACATAATCAAGTAAAAAAGTACATGCGGGAGCAAATTCCAGAAGTAAACCATTATTTTGATGTGTGGCATTGTGCAAAAGGTTAGAGTCTGAATCATATTGTCAAAATTATTAGTCAGTTGTATTTTTACGACTAATCAAAATATTTATTTTAGTGTCATTGTGAAAATGACAATGAATACTTTTGATATAATTATAGGGCCTACTATTGTATTAAAATATACAGTACTTGTATGGTTTCCATATTTAAAAATACACAATATTTGAAATGAAAACAAGTGATTTCACATTTTTCAAACAATGATTTTTTTAGGTGTAGATGCAAAATTGAGCAAAATGGCAAAGAAAAGTGGAGGAGAAACCATACAACCATGGATAACCCTTACAAAAATGTCCTATAGGATAAAAATCCTATAGGAATCTTATAGATTTTTCGTCACATCTATAGGATCCTATAGGACTATTTTAATAGAAATCCTTTAGGATTCCTATAGGTCTCCTATAGTAGTCCTATAGGAGTCCTATAAGACTCCTATAATATTTTTATATATTTCCTATAAGATTCTTAACGGAACCTTATTGTTATCCTATTAGAATCTTATGAATTTCTTAAAAGAATCTTTTAGTAGTCCTATAGGACTCCTATAACATTTTTTATATATTTCCTATAAGATTCTTAACGGAATCTTATTGTTATCCTATTAGAATCTTATGAATTTCCTAAAAGAATCTTTTAGTAGTCCTATAGGAGTCCCATAGGTATCCCATAACATTTTTGTATATTTCCTATAAGATTCTTAAAGGAATCTTATCGTTATCCTATTAGAATCTTATGAATTTCCTAAAAGAATCTTTTAGTAGTCCTATAGGTATCCTATAACATTTTTTATATATTTCCTATAAGATTCTTAATGGAATCTTATCGTTATCCTATTAGAATCTTATAAATTTCCTAAAAGAATCTTTTAGTAGTCCTATAGGTATCCTATAACATTTTTAATATATTTCCTATAAGATTCTTAATGGAATCTTATCGTTATCCTATTAGAATCTTATGAATTTCCTAAAAGAATCTTATAAGCATCTCAGAGAATTCCTGTAAATTTCCTAAAAGAATCTTATAGGAGTCATATATAAATCCTATAAATATTATATTAGAATCGTATTGGTTTCTTATATGAATCATAAAAGATTCCTATATCTTATAAGAGTCCTATATATTTCCTACAGGAATCTTATAAGAGTTTTATATGAATTAAATAAGAATACTATGGGAGTCGTATAGATTTCGTAAAAGAATCTTATATAAGAGTCTAACATGAATTATATAAGAATCCTATAGGATTCCTGAAGCACATCTATTCAAATAGTCCTATAGGATCCTATAGGATGTGACGAAAAATCTATAAGATTCCTATAGGATGTTATCCAATAGAATCCTTATGAATTTCCTAAAGGAATCTTATAGGGTCTTATGTGAATTATATAGGAATCTTATAAATATGTTATAAGCATCGCATAGGGCTATTATATGAATCCTATAGGTGTTTTTTATAGAAATTAAATATGTTTGCTATAGGAATTTCATATTGTTTTTAAAAGAATCCTATAAGACTCTTATATAAATTATCTTATAGGATCTGATATGAATTATTTAGGAATCCTATAGATATCTTATAAAAATCGTATACGGCTATCACATATTTTTACAAAATATGTGAGAATCCTATAAGGATTATCTTGTGAGATCCTATAGATTTTCAAAGGAAATTGTAGAGGTGTGCGGCTGATATCCTCTAAGAATGATGTAGCTGTCGAAAAAGTCTTATACAAATGCTGTTGTTATTGCTAGCTGGTAGTTTTCAATTGTTAGTTGTACTGATACTGTTTTCTT
>NW_022696039.1:65949-68241 GCF_011630105.1 Anneissia japonica
GCTATTGCAAAGTTTTCAATAATAATAACTGAGATATATATATATATATTTTACATTTAAAAAAATTTTTTTTTTTTAATTTTTTTTTTTCAAAATGTCCAACTCAAAGAGCTCAATCACCAAGCGCATAGAGGCTTTTTCGCATGATGCGCTCTACAAATCTAACTATTATTATTATATTTAATTTAATTGTGAACGTTTTTTTTATTTTACAGATAACCTAAAACTGAAGAAGCTTAAAATAATGTTATCAAAAACAATATCAATTAATGATATAATCAATATGGGAATTACAAAAATTAATTTGAGGGTAAGGACTTGACTCGTTATTAGTTGATGCTATTGCAAAGTTTTCAATAATAATAACTGTGATATATATATTATATTTCATTTAATTGTGAACATTTTTTATTTTATTTTACAGATGACCTAAAACTGATTACTTCTGAAGAACAAGTTCAATATACAAAAATTGGAAATTAACAACAATTAATTTATTTTAAATGCTTATATATATACATTTAAGAAAATCTTTTATGTTAATTCTGAATCAAAATAAAATTCGTACAAAAATGAATTTGAATTGCGTTGTTTTGCAATCATTTTTTACATGTCGACAACACGAGACTTGTTCTTTTACCTTGCTTAGCAATCTCACCGACTGCAACTATTTATAATTTTTGAATAAAAATAATTAAATTTGCCATTCGAAAAAAATGATAAAAAAAAAGTCTCGCCTAAAAAAAAAAGACTATTCGAAGAAATGCCACGTTTCCATTAATCTGAAATTGTATGCACACAAAAACAAAGAGAGAAAGAGAAAAAACAATTACCACATTCTAGATCTTTTTCGGAATGTAATATGGCTGAACGTCCGTCCATCTCGTTGCGTGCTCATCCATCCACCGGCACACTGCGTTTTCTCGGTTGAGCACAAGTTTGAGTAAAGTGATCACGTCCGATTCAGCACCGTGAACGTTTCTGGGTTTCACTCCGAAAGTCCGGACGAACATCTTCTGCAGGGCGTACGACCTCCTCGGCCTCTTCCACGCTTGCCAATCTGCACCCTCCAGTTCCCGAAAAGCCAACAAGGAATCGCAACACACCAGGTTGGAAGGTAGAGAACGTCCGAGACGATCGAATTCCGTCCGGAGCAGCTTGAAGTCGAATTCGTATCCGTTGTGAGCGACCAGACACACTGGTTTTGCCTGTCTGCCGAGGAAGGCGCATATCGACTCACAAACCTGGACGTCGAAAGGTCGCTTGTCGTTATTCAACATAAGAGCATTGTGGAGACCAGTCAGATTCGAAGCGATCGGGGAGATTTCCTTGTTGGGATACATGCACAGCGTCAGCTTGTCCATCACCCTCGGCGCGGTGTCCGAGCTCTCGACGCTGGACCTGTGTACGGCGATCAGGCACAGTTCGGTGACCTTGGGTCTGTCTTCGGCGTGCAGAGCCGACGTTTCCAGGTCGAAGAAAACGAAGGACTTGATGATCGGATGCGACGGTTGTACGTGACCGAGCATCATTTCTTTCTTGAAGGCAACGTTGAATCTAAAACAAAGATAAGAATAAATATTTTTTTTTTAAATCAAATAACCTTTCTTGATGTCAAACAAATTAAAATTAATGCAATATGTTTATAATTAAAGGTGGCTGACCTTACTGTTAGTGGTCTTAACGACAAATATTAAGCATTACGTTTATTTCAAAGCAGAGTCAATGTATATATTTCCATGGACTAATAAATAAAAAAAAACATTAATATAATTTATGTGTAATTAAATATGGTCGACTATGGGCTAGGATATCTGTCGATGTTTAAAAAAATATTTACTAGACCTAGATTATTTTTTAATCGGTATTGCAGCCTTACTATTGTTGATGTACAAAGACACGACATTTTTTTTTTGACTTACCGTTAATTCGATAAAATCCAAATTCGTCTGGTATACTTGCAATGTCAGGTTTAGAGATGATATGTTCTATGTCTAAGGCCTGTAAGACACGACTATATTTCTTTTCGGTGCAAACAAATAGAATGAATCATAGGCCAAAGACTTTCTGTGCAAACAAATAGGTATGGAATAAATCCTTGATCCAAGGCCTACAACAAAAGCTGTGCAATAGATTCCTTCTATACCAATTCCTAGGCCCAAAGTCAAAAAACAAGAGTTGTGCAATAAATTAAGTATAGAACGACTCATAGGCTTAAGGCCTGTGACACATTTTTTTTTTCCGGCGCAAACAACATCTGTATAGAATAATTCCTAGGCCCAAAGCCTACAA
>NW_022696039.1:68458-71188 GCF_011630105.1 Anneissia japonica
ACTCGAAAGCGATTGGATACTTTCAGCCAATAACGTGCTAGCGGTGTCAACTAATAGGTCCGCAAAAACGCCCACGATGATTCTCGTTGTACAACCTGTGCCTATTTGTGCTAGTTTTTGATAGGAATTTCGCTAAAACGACGTCCATCCTCTTTATATATCCCAGTAACATGGGACCCTATGTGTAATACGTTGATTATGTAATGTTATTTTGATTTTAAAATTTTTTTATATCAAATACACGTTCGCAAAAATTAGCGAAATGAACTTCTGTACACGCTGGAAGCCTATTCTTTAACACTGGAAAGAATAGGAGCCAGTGTTGAAGAATAGGAATTTCTCGAAAAACTCAAGGACTTTCTCGAAAAACTCAAAATACACCATGACGTCATCGGAATTTCGACACGTGATTGTCTTTTCTAGTATGAAGAATTTTCCCATTTACCCAAATATGGGGGTCCCATGACGTCACGACCACACGTGATTTTTGTCCTATCTTTTAACACTGGGCCCTATTCTTTAGCACTAGAAGCCTATTCTTTAACACTCGAAGCCTATTCATCAACACTGGGGACGTCATCGCGTTACACCGATGGGAAAGCGGTGCACGATGACGTCACCCTTTCCTAACCTCAGTACCGGTTCACTGACGCGGCTGGCGTTTACAACAACCGCAATGCATTAAGAATAGAAAAAGTGGTGTAACAATAACACTCCACTTAGTTGACGCAAACTCAACAATTTTTTGCGTCCGGGCTCGAACGCGAACGTTCGGAAACATATCTCGACGTCATCGTGTTACACCAATGGGAAAGTGGTGCACGATGACGCAACCATTTCCCAGCAGCACCTAGCGCTATATAAGCATAAAAACATAGTTAGCTTAAATATCCTACGAAAAAATATAATATAATCCACAAACTATCCTACGAAAAACACAAGATCCTAGGCTCATTAATATTCATGAGCATTTTGAAATGGCGTTTATAAAGCGTGTGGGGGTGATCGTCAAATGTTAAATGCGTTGTTTTGTAGTAGTTTAATATCTCTTCACGTAGCATCCGTGAAAAATTTGTTTTATGTTATTCTTAATCCAAAATTTTATGATATTTTTCATGGCAGAATGTACTGGGGAATATAAGCAAGGAAAAGTAGCTACTCTGCTCAGCCAACGAGCGACGGCTGACACAGGCACGGGAGGACATGTGCTGGGACGTGAGATGAAGACATATGAGCAGACTCAAGAGGGCGATGTAACTCGAGCGGATCAACACCAAATCTGGTGACGTCATCGTTGTTAACTCGAGAGGGCGTTATTACTCGAGCGGATGCAATAAAAGCCGTAAACACGTGTCTGTGTCTTTTCTTTTTCACCACTTACAACATAATATACATTACAGACGATCTGTGGTACGATGAAGTTTTCTGTGCAACTCGAGCGAATGTATTAAAAGCCGTAAACACGTGTCTTTGTCTTATTTTGTCACCAATTACAACATAATACACATTACAAGCAATTGGGGAACGATGACGTCTACTGTTCAACTGGAGCGGATGCAATAAAAGCCGTAAACACGTGTCTGTTTCTTTTCTTTTTAACCAATTTTACTCATTACAGACGACCTGTGGTACGATCACGTCTTCTGTTCAGCTGGAGCGGTTGTAATAAAAGCCTTAAACTCGTGTCTGTGTCTTTTTTTTGTCATCACTTACAACATAATACTCATTACAAGCAATTGGGGTACGATGACGTCTTCTGTTTAACTCGAGCGGATGCAATAAAAGCCGTAAACACGTGTCTGTGTCTTTTCTTTTTCACCACTTACAACATAATACTACATTACAGACGATCTGTGGTACGATGACGTCTTCTGTGCAACTAGAGCGAAACTGGAGCGGATGTAATAAAAGCCTTAAACTCGTGTCTGTGTTTTTTCTTTGTCATCACTTACAACATTATACACATTACAAGCAATTGGGGAACGATGACGTCTTCTGTTCAACACGAGCGGGTGTAATAAAAGCCGTAAATACGTGTCTGTGTCTTTTCTTTGTCATCACTTACAACATAATACACATTACAGGCAATATGGGGTACTTGAACCAACACAGCACCCATGACGTTATCGGTGCCGATATAAGAGCGAATGCCATTGTCGGTGTATGCATTTATTTTTTCTTAACCGAATATTGCCCCAACAGGTACTCTGTCGAGCTGATGCACGATGTCGTCATGAAATATGTATCGTCTTACACATGACGTCATCTGTGTGCAGGAGACTCCTACATAAGCGCAGACGAGGATCCACCATCGTCATTCACGTTTCGAGAGGAGCAATCGTTTACCAATTCGCGATACCCCGTCCCAGTACATCCCCGAGTCGCAGTGCCGGTAAGTTTTCGATCATCCCTCGTCCTTAGCTTCGTTCGTTCCCGAACGCGCAGCTTCGATGCCGACGGGGTGACGGGTTACTGCCGATGGTAAGACAGGTACTGCTATTCCGTTGAATACTTCCTGCGGTCGGATCTGAACTAGCTCGGTTTCCTCTCGGGGGAACCGGCCTAGTGCCTCCTTCTGGAGGCACCGGGAAGTGCGACTCCGGTTCGCCGGGTAGCCAGGGCAAACGTCACCTCGGCGTTGTGGTCTGTAGTTGGGAGCCGGGCGAGGGGGGAGCACCGATACAGCATTCGGTGCCTCTCGACTTGGGAAGGTCTCGCCGGACGATGTCT
>NW_022696039.1:71204-72710 GCF_011630105.1 Anneissia japonica
GTTTGCGTTCGGGACTTTTGATAACACGGCGTCCTGTTGGCGTACAGGACTTTCGATAAGACGGCGTCCTGTTTGCGTACGGGACTTTCGATAAGACGGCGTCCTGTTGGCGTACAGGACTTTCGAGATGGAAGAGTCACGTTTGCGTACGGGACTTTTCGAGAAGGCGGTGTCTCGTTTGCGTTCGGGACTTTTTGAGAAGGCGGTGTCTCGTTTGCGTTCGGGACAATTTCGACTTCGATGCCACCAACGGGTAACGGATTACTGCCGATTGTTAGACAGGTACTGCTATTCCGTTGAATACTTCCTGCAGTCGGATCTGAACTAGCTCGGTTTCCCCTCGGGGGACCCGGCCTAGCTGTCTCTTATACACATCTAATAAGACGGCGTCCTGTTGGCGTACAGGACTTTCGAGATGGAAGAGTCACGTTTGCGTACGGGACTTTCGATAAGACTGCGTCCTGTTTGCGTACAGGAATTTCGATTAGGCGGTGTTCCGTTTGCGTGCGGGACTTTCGATAAGACGGCGTCCTGTTTGCGTATAGGACTTTCGATTAGGCGGTGTTCCGTTTGCGTGCGGGGCAATTTAGACTTCGATGCCACCAACGGGTAACGGATTACTGCCGATTGTTAGACAGGTACTGCTATTTCTGTTGAATACTTCCTGCAGTCGGATCTGAATCAGCCCAAGAAAGGCAACGTTACCTGGGTGTCGGAGTTGGAATCCGACTTACGAAGAAGGAAAGGATCCTACTGCGCTAGGGTCCGTCGTTTATATTTTTTGGTTCGGGAAGGCGATCAAGGTCCTATCGAGTTAGGATCTCACGTTGGAGGACAGGAAATGATCCTTTTGCGCAAGGATTCGAAACTCCTAGAGCGCTAGGTTTTTTGGAGGCGAGAATCAAAGGTCGAACGGGATCTGACATCCTATGCGATGGTGTCGTTAGTATAAACAAAAAGGGTCGAACGTTTTTGCGGGAGATTAAAGGTCGAACGGTTTTCGAGAGAATAAAGGTCGAAAGTTTGGCGAGAAAATAAAGGTCGAACGGAATCCTAATGCGATAGGATCCGACATCCTGTGCGAGGGTGTCTTAAAATCGGACAGGGACGGGATCAAGCTGTTAACCTGCTCGTGGTGATCCTGCTAAGACGGCCACCGTCGTCGAACAGATAACAGCGCCTTTCAAAGATTTAAAGTTAATAAAATGAAAGAAACAAAAAATTGTTTTCTCCTTTCGTTTATCTTTGTCAAACACAATCACAGACAAGTTAGGTCGTTAACAAATGCATTACGTGTGTGAGCGAGATTTTCCAATTTTATGATTAGTTTGAAGGATACGATGATGTTGGTGTCGATGTTATATGCAATTGAGTTGTCGATGGTATTCCGGTTTCCGTGTAAACCAAAAAAAAGTAATAATATATGACGAGGTCGTGCTTACGTCCTGCAGAGTCACGTTACAACGTATCAACGATGAACATACTTTGTTTTGACTCTTTTAATAT
>NW_022696039.1:73406-73756 GCF_011630105.1 Anneissia japonica
GGATTACTGCCGATTGTTAGACAGGTACTGCTATTCCGTTGAATACCTGTCTCTTATACACATCTAGATGTGTATAAGAGACAGGTGCCTATTCGGCCGATTCTTGGCGAGGGCCGTCGCATCGTCCCCAGGAGACGGCAAGTGGAGACGCGTCCTGAAGGTGATGGACGTTTCGGCTGCCGTCGCGTCGACGCGAACCAAGATCGGCGAAGCTTCGAGGATGGAAAAGAATTTGGTGAGGGAAATCGAAAAGGAGACCAGCTGCACGCTAACTTGGAGCGTTTCGAGAGAACTGCAAACGATTAACGCTTCCGACCGCATCGTCACGGACCTCCTGAAGCAGTTAGCGG
>NW_022696039.1:73858-75310 GCF_011630105.1 Anneissia japonica
CGGCGAATTGGAGGAAGAGCGAATGAACTTCAAGAAAGAGAGAATGGCGTGGACGAAGGAGCAGGGCGAGTTTATAAAAATGATGAAAGACATGCAGGTGACGATGTGCACTTTGCTTAAGCGAGCAGGAGACGATGACGAACAAAGTACAAATGGGAAGAAGAGAAAAGAAGGAGACGATCAGAAAAATAACGAAGAGGACGACGATGATGACGAAGAGGATGAAACATGGAAGGCGGGGAAAAGAAAGAAGCGAGGCGAATCCCAAAAATAAAAGAAGCGTTCCAACAAAGAAAATAATGTAACCAAACCGGTTAGAATTTAATATCGAGAAATTATTACTTTGTGTTTGTTGAATAAAATATATGCATATAATTCTGAAAATGTCGTCCAATGTAATTTTATCGAGTGTAATTGTTGTTCGAGCGTGATGTTTGAAGTTGTGCGAGTGTAGAGTGTGTGTCGTGCTTCGAGTTCGTCGACCTGACAATTACAGACTGTTGGTGTCGTCTACCTGACAATTCCAGACGGTGATTGTCTGGCTTCCAGTTCTTCGACCTTTCAAGTCTAGACGGCCGGATACCAAACATTGTTATATCTTCAGTCACAAAAACAAGTTTAAAAAATTAAAAAAACACACACACAAGACTAATATTTTCACATTTTGTTTTAGCCTTCTCTTTATTCAAACTAGAAAATCACTAATTATTTTGTAATTTAAAGAAACGCTGACAAGAGAGATTTTTCTGTATCTTCTTCTACTTTCACCTTCTTCTTTTGATTATTATTATAGGGGCAATACTTGACAGTGTGTGCGTTGTCCCCGCCGTCCCCGCAGGTCGGGCACGTGTACTTCCTCAGTATCGGACATACTACCTTCCCGTCAACACCCTTGAGAACGTGGCTCACGTACACGCTCTCCATCTCGCCGTTGTTCTTGCAGAACACGCACCAGCTAGGCGTGAAGCGTTGACGCGCTTTCTTGTTCCTGCCGGACGGCTGTTTCCCCGCCGCCTCCGACGCCATATCATTGCATACCTGAACAAAGAAACAAAACTGAATAAATAACCCACTGGAAAAACGACCTACTCGCCTTTCCCCATCCCCATTTTCCTCTCTAGAAAATTCAATATCTAAATGTTACCTCGAGGTCGATCCAACCGTCGAACAGAACGGGGCGGATTTCGCAATCCACGCCGTTCCTCCGGAAATCGAACCGCACCGGATCCGAGACGGGTTCCCAATCCGCGGGTTTCCAAGGCTCGAGCATCGACATGACCAGCGCGTTCAATCCCAAGTAATCCTTCATGGGCAAAAAATCACGATCTTCCAAATTCATCGTGAACGCCTCTGCAGTTTCCTCCACAAATGACTCCTCCGGTGTGTGTGTCGGATGAGCTTGTTGGGGTGCTATCGCAAACGAAGTCTACCGACCTTTCGAAGCCAGGCACG
>NW_022696039.1:75528-78345 GCF_011630105.1 Anneissia japonica
AATCTTCCAAATTCATCGTGAACGCCTCTGCAGTTTCCTCCACAAATGGCTCCTCCGGTGTGTGTGTCGGATGAGCTTGTTGGGGTGCTATCGCAAACATAGTCTACCGAAGCCAAGCACGCGCAGTCTGGTTTCGCTAAGGTTTGAAGGTCGGAGTCAGTGTCAACTTACAGCCCAGATTTTATTTACGTGAGTTTCGTCCAATCTGACACGCAGAAAATGTGCGTCGACGTAGTTGGTTTTTCCGAGATCAACCATATGCACAATCATCTTGTCCGAGATCGATCGGTACAAGTCGTCGTGCAATGCCATATACGTTTCCGTCCCGACGCCGCACAGCAGGAGCTGCCGCTTGCGGCCACAGTCGTCAAATCGTCTGAACGACGTCTTGGCGCCGCTCTGCATCTCAATGAGAATGTTTTCGCAACGTTTGCGGGGTATTCCCGTCTGCCGCTCCAGCGTGGACAAGAGCGAGTCCTCAGTTCTGCTGTCGATGGTCAGGTATTTCTCCCCTTCCAAGAATTCCGTGCGATCGGGATCCACGAGCTGGTCCACGACGTCTTCAAAATGATCTGTTCGTCCTGCGGAAACGGATGAATCAGCGAGAACGCAAACAGCAGATCCGCCGGGTCTGGCTCCGCTTCGGCGACCACCTGGTCGTGCAGGAACTGCCGGTTGTGACGATACTGTTCGTCGATCCATCTCTTGTGAGCGGCTATCAAGCGGGATGCGTAGCAGCACGGATTCTCGTCTGGCAACTGGGGATTCTCGGTGTAGATCGACTGGGGCGGGCATACGTACACGGTCACGACGCCGAAGATCAGACTGAGCAGATGCGTGAGTTCGAACGCGCGATCCCTGAGTCTCGAGAAGGTCCTCAGTCCGAACTTCAAATTCAACTGCTCCAAAACAGAACCTAGCCTGTCCCAGGTCAGCATGAGCATTCTATCGCAGTACCACGGGTCCTTTTCAAAACGTCGCGGGTACATTTTTAACTCGAGCAAGCGGGACGTCTCCATCACCAGGTGTCTGAGCGTGCCGTACTGCGTTCTGATCTGGTAGAAATCCAAATTCGATTCCAAATTGCCAACCCGCTTCGACGCGACGACTTCCTGGATCGGAGGAACTTGAAAAGTGGTGAATCTCGTGTCTATGGATGACACACCTCCTTTTCGTTCATTGCCAGGAAGGTTGCGCTGTCGCACACGTTGACGCCCACCCTCAGCATGTGGCGGGTAGCTCCGGTGTTGGGATCGACAACCTTCTCCGTGCGTTCGGACCGAGTGCACCCAGAATCCAGCTCCTCCTTCATTATGGCCGCCTCCTGGCTGCTCTCGACGGCCAGCGGATTCTTATCGCCCTTGGAGCTAGAAGGGGGAACGAATTCGTTGGTAAACCTGACCTTCTTAGAGTTCCTGTACTTGCTCTCGTTCTCGACGAGCACAGCCTTCGCCGTCCTGTACGTCACGTCGTCCGAATAGGCGGTGCCTATGATGGCATTGGCGGCCGTCATCACCGAAGTCTTGCCCGAGCTCGGCGGACCGACCAGTATGCCGTGAAGGCTCATCGTCGTGTGCGGTCGGAGCTGATTTATGCCAGAGAGCAGGATAAAACAGAGTTCGCCCATGGCGTTCGAGACGTCGGCAACACCATCGGTTAGTTTTAGCATCTGCATAAGGTACCGATAGCCGACGTGAAGACCGTCGTCCTCGTGGGCGTGCAAGTACTTCAGAAAACATCCGTTTCCGTTTCCGCTTCCGTTCAGACTATAACTGCCGGCCATCTTCCCTCGCCAGTCGTCGCGATATGACTGTTGTATCGCGTCGACCATCTGCGAGTTGTTGTTCTCGTGCTTTTGTTTGTACAACTTGAAGAACGACCTATTACGTTTGTGATCTACGTAGTTCTCCGGCGTTCTCCCCATTTTCTTGAAAGACCTCTCTAGCAGTCCGATTATTGGATTTTTCTCCGATTCTTCGGAGAAACCGACGTTTTTTTACTTTGTTTCGTTTCGTCACGTACAGTTGGCTTATTTCGGCAGCCTCGCCTTCGCTTGATTGCAAGCAGGACGGAAAGGATCTTCGCAGAAAGTAATCGGGCTCGAACATGTACGACTCCATGTTCCAGGCCACCATGTGTCGGAAGGATATGCGGCGGCCTTCCTGATCCATGATTATGGCCGTCGGGTCGATCAGCTCCAAAGACTTGGCCGTCTCCGTCGAAAGTTCCCCTCGATCGGCTTCCAACAGTTCCTCGATATCCATTATGCGTTCGTCTCCGACCACGTTGTCGTTGTCGTCGTCGCACAGCTCTCGGGTGAGTTCTTCTCTGTAATCTTTTCTCCTCCTCGATCCGAACAATGTCCTTGGCGACAACAGGTCGACGCGAACGTCCCACGCTTGATCGTCGTCCTTCTCCCGGACTGTCGGACAAAGTTTGCCTTTGGGCATCCCGGGAAGTTCGTAGCGAAAGTACATTTCTAAGCTGCAATCGAAGTTTTCCAGTTTCTTCAGAGACGGCACAGGACTGCAAAGTAATTTCCTCCTTTTAAACTTTTTCGCTATTCCCAGACCTAATTTCGGTAAGAAGGTTCTGAAAGCGTATTTAAACGAACCAGTCCCGTCGTCTCGTTTCTTCCTCTTTCTACCCCTCCTTCTCGCTGTCGGATTGTCGTCTTCGCCGTCGTTGTCTCCACCGTCATCGTCGTCGTCCTCTTCTTCCAGCGGGGAATCCATCAGCTCATCGTACCTCATGTTCGGCGGTAGCGTCGTCTCCCAATCGGCGTATCCGTAGTTCACGACGAGGATGTCCCGGACA
>NW_022696039.1:78541-82462 GCF_011630105.1 Anneissia japonica
GACTGCCGGGCAACAACTCGCACGGCAGTAGATCATCCTTGTTCTGAGGTAGACTGCTATCGAATTTTACGGACATCTTCCCTTGAAAACTTATTTTCACTAAGTGAACAGATTTTAAAGAAACGGCTGGATATTTATAGCGTTCGCACGCCTACTCTTGCCTGTTGGCGGATTGGCCATACGGGCGGTACACATGTGATCAAACAGTAGGACGCCTATAAAAAAAAGTACTGTTACGAATGGGAATTATCTTATTCTATTTATATTTTTTGGTAAACTAGCATTTCTTCACATTCGCTCAACGATCGTCAGATGAACAACACCAAAGACCTGCTACTTCCGCCGGAGATCCTGTGCCGCATATTCAGGCTGGCGGCCAATGACCTAGTCACACGACTGGAGCTATGGAACGTCCACCCGTTCTTCCGTAGCTAACTTGGTGACAGAACCGAAACCGTCCAGAGAGCTTTTAAAGAGATGAATGTAGGAAAACTGAAGATATCCCGAGAAACTCTCCATTCTGATATGTGAGCGGTCTCAATGTCGTCGTGGCAGACGAAGACGACGGGACTCCGACATGCCACACCGATATGCCGACGGTTGCGTTGTCTGCTTTGTCGTGGTTGACGGTCTCGAACGCCCGTCTCGTTCCAGCCTTTCTGGCAAGCGTCCTCGATCGCGCGCCCGGACTGCGGTACGTCGAACTGGAAGAGTGCAAGGGAACGCCGTTCGACGGAAGCTATCGGCCGTCGAAGAGAAGTGTATACTGGACGTTGAGATTAGTGAACATGAACGTGTCTTTGACGAACTTGATTTCGGCATTCCAACCCAACAGTGCCTAGGAAGAGGCTTGTCTCCGTTACGTTGTGCTCGTCCGATGCGCGGTGTCCCGAAAGAGAAGACTCGACGAGACGGTCCCCGACGGATGGCTACGGACTTATTCGGGCTTCAACGAGAATTCGAACGCCACCAGACACCTTAACCTTGTGTCGGTCAGCGACAGATGGGAAGTCGCGGAACAGCTCAAATTTCACGTACTCTACACTTCGAAATTATTTTTTCGTTGCAAAAATCAGTTGGAAAATATAGAATCAGATTTGTTTGTCTTAAGTAAACTGACGTTAAGAAAACTATTCTCCAGCAGTTACTTTCAAACGCGTATACCAACCGTGTTCAAAGGAATTGTACAAAATATGGGCGGAGTTTTTCACTACATGCGTTTTGCAGTTGAACGCAGGGACGGACCTCTCGATCACACGATCGCTAACGCCATAGCATCATGCTTGTGGCAGGATCTGCGCACTTTGGAGATACACGACACCGAGGTACGTGATGATTTCGTTAACACTCTTCTGAAACAATGCGACTCGCTGACGCAGTTGGAATTCCACGGATGCGAGGGACCCACTTTTGAGGACGTGAGCGTGAGACGGAGGAGCAGACGTTGGAACCTTCTGCTTTCCGACATGCACTTCGACGTGGAGAATTTGGTGAAGGCATTTCAACCTACAAGGCCGGAAAATTATTACCATCACTTCCGTTGTCTGATGGTAGATCGTTGCAGATTTGACGAAATATCGTTGCCTTCGCTGATCGACAAACACAAATGGTTTAAAGTGAATCATATGTAAAAACTTAGATTTCTCAAAAATAAGAAAAGTGTTAATAAAGAAAAGCATGCAACAGAATACGATTTTGTTGGACGTGTGTTTTTTTTTTTTTTTTTCTAATCATTGACTTAATAAATTATACAAAGGAAAACAAACATACAACATCTTAAAATTTTCATTTACTTTTATTTATTTTTACCACTCATAATTAATATAGGAATAGTTTGGGTAAATGGCGTTTTTGAATTCTAAGACTTTCTTGTGTGATGAAAACAGCCTTGTCAGAAAATAAGTTGGCTGGAACATGCGGTGGTCTAGCTCCCACGCCATCATGTGTCCAAAGGATATTCGACTGCCCATTGGATCTTTCACTATGGCCCTGGGATCTATTTGCTCGAGAGATCTCGTGGTCTCCGGAGGCAAAGTTTCGCGATCGGCAGCATCCAACAGTTCGTCCAGATCCAAAACACGTTCGTCGTCACCCAGCAAATCGAATGTCAGTTTCTTTCGGCGATCTCGTCGACTCTCGGATTGAAACAGTGTCTTCGGGGACAGAAAATTCACGCGGAATTGCCATGCATCGGGCGTGTCCTCGTCACGAACGTTCTCCGGGATCTTGGAGCAGATGTACAACTCTATGCTGCTGTCGAATTGGTCCAATTTTCGAAAAAGCGGTATTGGTATAATATCATCCTCTTCAATTATTACTTTTCCCATGGAAGGTGTCCCGACACCGCGTACATTAACGTCATGGGTACCTTCCTCCTCATGCCCACCGCATTCGAAGTGGCACGTCGATCCGAACCCCCATTATGTCATGGGTACACGTCCGTCTGAGAATCGCGGACACGTCTGTGTACTCGACGTTCGTCTGAGTACACTGAGTCTCGACATTTTTTCAAGCCCAGAAAAGTCGAAATTTTTTCAAAGTGCAGAAAAGTCGAATTTTTTTCTAAGTCCAGAAAAGTCGAAATTTTTTCTAAGTCCAGAAAAGTCGAATTTTTTTCTAAGTCCAGAAAAGTCGAAATTTTTTCCAAGCCCAGAAAAGTCGAAATTTTTTCTAAGTCCATAAAAAGTCGAAATTTTTTTCTAAGTCCAGAAAAGTCGAAATTTTTTTAAGTCCAGAAAAGTCGAAATTTTTTTAAGTCCAGAAAAGTCGAAATTTTTTCTAAGTCCAGAAATCTCGAAATTTTTTCTAAGTCCAGAAATCTCGAAAATTTTTTTAAGTCCAGAAATCTCGAAATTTTGTCTAAGTCCAGAAAAGTAGAAATTTTTTCTAAGTCCAGAAAAGTCGAAATTTTTTCTAAGTCCAGAAGAGTCGAAAAGTACAACGAAGAAAAAAAACTAACAATTAGACTTTTTCATATTTGTTTTCTTGTTATTTATTTGTCAAAATCTCTAAAAATCTACATACTTTTTGTATAAATCGTGACAGTTAACTTTCTTTATTTAAACAATGCTCATCGCTTCCTCGTAAGAGGGAGGATGAGACGAAGGAGAAGCGGTGGGCCGTTCCTCGTGGCCACGATTGAGTGCTTTGCACGCACTTGTAGCCGTGCATAACGACCACCCGTTCATGAAACTGAAAAATATCAGGAACATGTAAAAAAATCCTATCGAAACTGACGATATCTGCGAAGCCATCGTCTTCTCCTGCGCGAATGTTGTCATCAAGTAGGCAAACGGAACCAACCCGTTTAAGAGGTACGTGGAGATCGCGTATCCGTAAACCGTTCGGACTAAAGTCCGAAGAGAAGGATACTCGGAGTGAGTAAAGCACGATTTCATCTGTCCTTGTATCTGCTCTAGAACTCCGCTCCCCTGCGACGTAGATGTGTATAAGAGACAGCCTCTGACGTTTGTAACGCCGGTGACGTGCTCCACACAATCCAAAAGATTCTGTAGGAATTTATAACAAACACAAACGTCTTCGCCTTCGATGGTGTACACGTACTGGAGAGTAGAAGACGAACACGCCGAGCGT
The DNA here is from genome assembly GCF_011630105.1 of Anneissia japonica. NCBI lineage: Eukaryota > Metazoa > Echinodermata > Crinoidea > Comatulida > Comatulidae > Anneissia > Anneissia japonica. The sequence goes on from NW_022696039.1 coordinate 82,136, forward strand.
CACGCTGAACGGTATCCGGATGTCGATGGTGCTCGCCTTCGTTCTGTCGTTCAATATGCCCGACGTGAACGTGACCGCGACGGCGATTGTCGGTAGGACCGTGCTAACCAGTATGCGAAGATATCTGAGGGAGAAATAACAAACGATAAGTATCAATTTTTTTTGTCTTATCAAATATTTTTTAATCCATTGAAATGAAACTTACGTTTTTTGTAACTGTCGTGCGTGCACGGCGGTTTCATACGCACTATATTGGGACAATAAGTGTTTTCAACGCTCCTTTCATATATTTACGCACCGCAAGCCTCGAACGAACACACTCATGTC
>NW_022696039.1:82737-85172 GCF_011630105.1 Anneissia japonica
CAAGGAGGACTTCGACCGCGTTCATCTCTCGTTGCTCTGCCAGCACGCTTTCGGTAACTCCGTACTTGTCGGGGTAAGGAAATGTATCGATGACGTGTGCGTGTTCGTGGATGACGTTTTCCTTGCACTTCCTGCTTCCTGCAATTCGATGCTGTACGTGCAAGCCAATCACCGTTTTCCAATTCCGATGACGTAACCCAACTAACAATTGGACGTTTTTTGAACGTTCTAAAAACGTCCAAGTTGGTTCTTCGGACGTTTCATAAAAACGTTTTCTGGACGTTTTTTTGTGGAAGGTTTTGGACGCCCATAAAACGTTTTACTGGACGTCTTTAAAACGTTTTTTAAATGTTACAAAACCTATAAAAAACCTTTTATGCAATTGCTTTCCAGTCTTGAGGACCTGCAGAAAACCTTTAGACGTTTGGAAAACGTACTGAGAACATTCAGAAAACCTTTTACTAACGTTGGGAAAACCTTTGAAGAACGTTTAGAAAAACCTTTTAAAAACGTTCAAAAAATTTTTTAACGTTTAGAAAACTTTGTAAAAACCTTCTGCACACTTTTAGAAAACCTTTTAAGAAGGTTAAGAAAACCTTTTAAGAACATCCAGAAAACGTTTTAAAATGTCCAGAATGTCCTGCAGATGTTTAAAAAAAATGCAGTCAACATTTTAAGAAAGTCCTACAAAAGAACCTCCAACATAGAGTGTATTAAATATAAACGCTGGGTCATGACACATTTGATTGGTTTTTTTTTTTGCATTTTATTACAGTATCAAACATACTTAATACAAGATATAAACAAATTTTAGTTATTTGGCGAACCAATATACAATAACATGGTAAATAATGAGCATACTTAAAACACTGGTTTAGTAAACTAGGGACCAGGGTTTCAATTTTTTCCGAATACCTGCCTATTAATTAAAACTTCTGAAGAATCTACACATAGCTATTACAACTATTATGATAGTTTAATTAAGCATTTGTCTAACTGGCAAATATGAATACTCTTATATTTAAGGGTCTATGAATATAAATGGCAAGATATTAATGAATAGTTTCAAATGCACCAACAAACTGATAAAAGAAAATTTTTCATTTTTGATCTTTTGTAAATTGTATATAGAAATGTTTGTGTATAAATGAACAGTATGCATAAAGATACAGAATGTGGAAATTGTCCTTTATTACAAGAGAATAAAAATTTAGTAATGTTCTCCAACCAGGATTAGCTTTATCATCCAGTGCAAACTATAATTTCTCAAATGAAAGGAATAAAATACATTACTTCCACCAATGTTAGATCTCAATTTCTATATAGTGTAACAAAAATATATAACTCATTTTTTAAGAACTCAACTTTTTAACTAAAAGTATGTTAAAAAAATGAGCTAGATTAGGGCTTAATCAATAATCGGACAGGCAATATTTTTATGCTTGTGCCAATGAGGTGCAGATTCACAATACAACTTGATCGTAATGTTAACATGTGTAACCCCCTCACATAAACACCCCCTTCCCTAAAAAAAACATAAACACCCCCTCCCCAAAAAAAAAGACATCGGGAAGAAGACCAAAAAATTCCTACAAAATTTATTGTTATAGAAAATTGCTAGTTTATATAGTGCAGGTGGGGTTGTCATGTTTTACATTGGTGCCAATTTGAACATCTATACATTTTTTAAGGAATATTATATTTTCTACTTGCATAAGTATGAATCGTAAAATACTTAATATCTTCAGGCAGTTTTATTGTATTTATAAAATCTCTTTTAGGGTTTCAAAAAATACAAAAAATTAATTCATTAAATAGCCATCATTTGCAATCATCTTCAAGTTGACACAGACCCCATAATTGGATTGCCAAATAAATTCTTAAGTAATGCCTAATTTCAGCTTGTTATCAGGAAGCTAATTACAGGGTTTGTCAGTTTAAAGGATTGCAGATCAAGAAAAAAAGGAATTCAATTTTTTTTGTAGTTTTTGAGAGAATAAAAGAAGTTTTAAGGATATTCATAAACCTACCTGAAATGATTAATAAACTATTCCTAAAATTATTAATTGTCACCAAATGTTCTCACCATTTCCAGGCTCCTATCTTTCTCTCTGTCAGGGATATAAACATTGAGTTTCATGAATATATTTTCTATAACTGTCAGACTGCCCTCACCCGATGAAAAGTTTACTGGAAAGTTTAAAGGAAGACAACTATGACCGTGTTATTTTAAATTTTGTTATAATTCTGCTTTGATTTTTGAGATTTTCTTGCCCCTGTTTTGGGAGTTTATACATTACAATCAGGTTGTATTGTGAATTGGATACATATCGGCATATGCATGTATAGCCTGTCCAAGCCCCAATATTAAGCCTGTTTTTGACTGACCGTTTCTGCTACTCATGTTTCTACAAGCAAGTACACAAGTTTAAAAC
>NW_022696039.1:93235-103467 GCF_011630105.1 Anneissia japonica
GCTTAGATGTTCTGATAGCTGATCTGTGTTGTGTCATTCTCATACGGAGAGTGTTTTTTGTTTCTCCGACATATTGTTTACCACAAATATTACAATATGTGAGATAAATGACATTTTTGGCAATTAATTGATTGCCTTATCCGAAATATGTGGTTTGTTTGGTTGCTCTTGAATGATTGTGTAGAATCAAGCAAGGAGCATGTTTTGCATGATGAACCAAAAAGATGACTACCCAAATTGTGGCTTTCGCAAGAGTTAATTTGCCTCTTGAATTTAGATCGTACTAATATATCACGAAGGTTAGGTGGTCTGCGATAGGCTATGAACGGTGTATCCGGAAAAACAGACCTAAGACCTTCTGTGGTCTGTAGAATGGGCATATGTTTCTGAATTATAGCCCTTAGTGGGGTGATAGGTAGTGACCAGTGGCACTCTGGTCGATCGTTGACGTAGTTTGTACGTCAGTGTTTGAGCACGAGGTATGTCCTTTGCTTTTTTTACAGCATTTTCGATGGGTCCTCGATGATAATTTCTATTCCGGAGATGTCCGGATATCTCTTCTGTGTGATTCTGAAAATCTAAATCCGAAGAACAAATGCGTCTCATGCGCAATGCTTGGCTGTACGGAATGTTTTTTGTACAGTGCGGGGGGTGACAGCTGCTAGGGAGCAGGTACATATCTGTCTCTTATACACATCTAGATGTGCATATGCTTATCCGTGGGTTTACGGAAGAGATCAGTTTTGAGTGCACCATTTTCCATGGTCACGGTGATGTCCAGAAAATCTACACTGCTTGTGGATTTGTTAGCAGTGAATTTGTTTGTGGGATGAGCCGAATTAATGTTCAATAGGAACGTATCCAAACTATCTTCACCATGGGTCCAGATCATGAAGATATCATCAATGTAACGAAACCAAACATCTGGTTTCTTTGGCTGTAGGGACAGGAAAAGTGGCCTCAAATTGTCCCATAAATAAGTTAGCAAAAGATGGAGCCATTTTGGTGCCCATCGCTGTGCCATGAATTTGAAGGTAATGACCGTCGCCGAAAACAAAGTTATTATTGGTCAGAATCAGTATGATAAGTCCACGTAGATGTGATTTAGATGGGGTTTTGCCCCGAATTTGTTTGTAATTTGAAATGCACGCATTAACACCTTCTTTATGAGGGATATTAGTATATAATGACGAAACATCAAGTGTAGCCAGAACAGTATTATTAGGTAAGTTTTAAATTTGGTTAATTTTGCGGATAAAGTCCGTGGAGTCCTGAATGTACGAGGGGAGAGCAACAACATATGGTCTCAATAAATCATCCACATATTCAGAGATTTTTTCTGTAGCAGTACCGTTGCCCGAAATGATGGGTCTGCCAGGATGGCCTGCTTTGTGGATTTTGGGTAGAACATAGAAAAGTCCTGGTGCCGGATCGACCTAGATGAGATGGGGTCCAATTTTGGGATCGATGGAACCTTTTTTAACCATCTTTAATACAGATTTTTCCACCTCCTTAGACATTTCCGGAGTGGGGTCCTCTGTGAGCTTCCGATAGTGAAGAGGATTGTTTAGTTGTCTTGAGGACTCCTCTTCATAGAATTTAATGTCCATTACGACAGTGGCAGAGCCCTTATCAGCTGGTTTGATGATAATATCATCACGCTGACGCAAATTGGCAATGGCCTGCCTCTCATTTTTTGTGAGATTGTCGCGGAAATCTGGACTAGGAGCGTGGTTTTTAACGTCCTCCTCATTGGCCTGAATGAAAGTTTCTAAAGCTGGGCAACGATTCTTAGGAGGATTCCAGGTACTTTTTGGTTTGAATTTGTTAACATTGCCCGTGTTATCCGTGGTGTTGCCGTCGGAATCGGCGAAAAATTCACGGCATCTTAAACGTCGGAAGAAAGCTTCCAGATCCAAAGATAGTTGTTGTGGATCAGCCTGCTTCGGTTTTGGGCAAAATTTGAGTCCTCGGGATAGAAGTTTGGTTTCTCCTTCGAAAGCTGACAGTTAATTTGAACAACTGAATCCGTGGTGTTGCACGGATTATCACTAAAGCGCCAAATGAACCTTCTAGGTTTACGTGAAAGCCAAACATTGTGCGAAGGTTGGATTACTTGTGTTGAAGTGATATTGTCTCGACCTAATTTGTGTTGTCTCCTCAGGGAAAGTTCCTTGGAAAGCTTAAGGCAATCCTTGGCAATAATCTTGAGTTTGTTTTGAAACTCAGATGTAGGAAGGTCTCTTTTTAGCCTTTTAGTCCTAAAGTCAATTTGGTTGTCGATGTCTTTGAGGAGTTTGCGGCAGTTGCCAATTAGGACCTCATTTAATCGACATGCATTTTTGTTAAGGACGCCATTCCAGCGGGAATGGAAGTCACGATCTGCGGATGGAATACCAGACCTGACATGAAATTGTAGTCCTTTAGGAGACGAATTGTTTGAACGATGTTCAAGATAAATAATAAGATGGTTGCGATACCTGACGCGTTTTTCCGACAGGCGTCGTAGAAATTTGAAATTGTCCAAAGTACCCTCCAGAATTACAGCAGAGTTGGATCAAAATGATACAAACAGTAGAAAATGATATCTGTCTCTTATACACATCTAGATGTGTATAAGAGACAGATCATGTGGACATTTTCACATTCACGGTTGTGTGTCTCTGAAATAGGAGTACACCCATTAAAGGGACACATATTACTATAACAACTAACATTTCTAATGCGACAGCGATCGTAATATAGCTCGGGACTGCGATCAAGTAAATTGTTAAAGGAGTTGGACCAAGGCATTTCAACCATGTACTGAATTGGCAGCGCATATTACCGAACATGTGGCCATAATATATAATGGGCGGGTTAAATCCAACAAATCTCGGCCATTCGGCTCACCATAGTCGAATGGGGGTAGTTGCTTTGCAGCACATTTTCAAAATTTACAGGTATGAATTGATATACCAACGTTACCTCTTGAGGGGGCAAGATGATATTTTTTGGCATCCACAATTTATACATTTGGACCACAACATTAGGGAATGGCAACCGCAACTTGTTTGGATTTAAAGATTAGTTTAGCCTCACGACCTCGTCGTGGCGTCGAAAGATGGTGGAGGATGTCCAGGTTCGTATTAACTCAGCCATACTTGGAGGTAACATAGAAGTTAATCCCGGGCCCAATAGTAACAGCAAACGTAATGTGAAAAAAAAAACTCTTAACGTATACTATCTATCAAAACGTCCGTAGCATTAAAAATAGAATGGAAACTTACAAGACAGAACTGTTTAGTCATATTTTAACGAAACACCTAGACATCATTTTAAACAAATCTGTAGATGACAGTGAACTATCTTATGGTATATACCGGATAGACTGACAAGAGAACAAGCGTGGAGGTGGTGTGTTAGTTCTTATCAACAGTAAAATCTAGTCAAGACGTCTGGAGAAGTTTGAAGATAGTCAAGAACTTTTGTGGGTCAAGACACAACTGTCCTGAAAAGAAAAGAAACAGCTAATAGTTGGCGTTTACTACCGTCCACCTGCTCTTCCAAAATGTTTTATTGACCTTAATGAATCTATTAATAATGTGCAATATGAATTTCAGGGCTATAATCATGACATTTTATTACTAGGTGACTTTATTGTTCCTGAGATAATATGGTATACAGATAACGATAAATGTAATACATTGATGAGTGAAGAACCCGACAAATAAAATGGCAAATATTTTATTGACAACATTTTATATGGCAAAAATTTTAACCAATTTATACAATTTCCGACATGTGAATCACACTCTTGATCTCATGTGCAATACGACATGTAATGAAGTTACAGCCGGAGATGATATATTTTCTTCTTACCATTGTGCAATAAATTTTAATTATTCAATTGAATTATTATAATTATCATTATAACAATGACCAACGATTACTTTATAACTTAAAAAAACTTAATAATTCTGATTTTATTTAAAACACTTACCCATTTGTTTGATGAAATAAAATAAAAATAAAAATAAACAAGAAACAATCAAAAAGAATAAAAAAAAAAACAACAAAAAAACAAACAAACAAACGCTAACATAACAGTCAAGGGATAGAAGTTAAAATTCAATTTAAAATTCAACATTCAACAAGGACGGGAGAGAGGTATTCTATTGCCAGTACAATCGAGTCCTCTATCGAGTTGACAACAGAGGCAGAAAGGTTTGAGCATAATTATATTGAAAAAGTAATAATGTTAAGGAGACCAGAAATTCTATTAACGATAATTGGCCTAATAATAATAATAATAATAATAATAATAATAATAATAATGATAATAATAATATTTATATAGACGTAGAGATTAGCAACTGTTCAAGACCACAAATAATATAAAAGCATTAGCAATAATGGGATAAAGCTAAGTAAAGTAAAGCTCTCCGTATGAATTCAACAAAAGTTTTATTTTAAGTTTCATTTTAAAATGGATTAAATAAGGACATTTTTTAAGAATACAGTCCAAGTTATTCCATATTTATAGGGCAATATAAATAGCATTGAGACTAGTACATTTTTGTTTATCTTTTGTAGTTGTAAGTTTACATTTACCCCTGGTGTTGTAATTTTGAAGATGTGATACATTTGCAAATACACATATTAGTGACAGAATACAGGGGCGGAGTGCCCCCCCCCCCCTTGTCACAAACATTTTTTTTTTTAGATGATTAAATGGATACACAATTCCATAGAAAGGTTGATTCTATGTCACATCGCGCAATGCATAGCCACAATGACAGTTTAAGCGCAGATGCACCAGCATGGAAACCTTTGTGCAATCAATCACTCTCTATCGAGGTCAGCAGGTATGTGCTGTCAAACAACCCCATGTACAGTCACCACAGTCCAAAGAGATGTGTGCACATCTTCATTGACGACACCCCTTCAGTAGATTTACTCTTTTAATAAAGTACAGTTTTTGTGTAGACAACATTTGACACTTTTGACGTGTAAGTTTTGCTTCCTTGCTGTTTTCAAGTACAGTACCTGGTTTAATCATATTGTGTAATCCTGTTGTCTCTAATTGACATGAAACAAAGTAGGCCTACCTAAACCTAGGGTTTTTTGCCTATTTCCAGTGGCGGATTTAGGTGGCGGTGTGGCACATAAGGGGCGTACCCCCCCCCCTATTTTTTTTGCAAAGAAACAATTACACCCACAGTGTTTAAGTCTTCTTTCACCAAAAACAACCTAGGAGAGTGCTATTCATAAATCCACTTGGTGAGAAATAGAACACTTGTAGTTTTTATACTCAATGTTAATATACAGTAGCGGATTTTGTTGTTTGACGACTTTTTTTTAACGGATTTTGGATATTAGTTTTCCTTTTTGCTGATTTTGTGATTTTTATGCTCAATGTTGCTAAGAAACTTCATCATGTTTTCTAGAAGTGAAATTTCTCTTTTGAAATGGTGTACATTTATCATGAGCCTTTGCATATGTTGTCAAAGATTATGTTTGAGATGTTAAACCCACAGCTGTGAGTAGATGAATTACTACTAATTTAATGACACATGTCATAGTTGTATATTGCAGGTACATCGTATGTCAAAATTTCTTTTAAAAGACATACACCTATTTTTTTTAATTTACTTGTTACTGAAAACTACCATGCTAGATAGTCAAAATCGACTCAATACAACCTCATTTTCCTCAAATGTGCTGGGCTTCAAGCCTTGGCCCCCCACCAGGGGCCCTTGGCGGCACCTGGCCCACAGCCAAAGGATGCTCGTTTCGCTCGCAGATTGCGCCACAACCCCTTATCTGGCAGGCTGAATCCGCCCCTGCCCTCGGTGCTTCGTACCTTGGCTGGTCGTCCATCTTACTTTGGCGCCCCCACCCTTTTTTTTTTTACTAAATCCTGTATCCGCGCCCCTGGAATACATAGCAAATCCAATCTGGTAAGTAAAAATATCCTGGATTTTTAAGACCCCATGGCTACAATTACCCCTGGTGTTGTAATTGTGGAGATGTGATACATCTGCAAATACACACATTAGTTTACTATTTAATTCATTAGTGACAGAATACAGAATACATAGAAATTCCAATTTGTTAAGTACTAATGTCCTGGATTTCTAAGACTCCATGTCTACGGAATATATGCGATACACTCTCTCTGAAATTAGTGAAAGTGGTAACATGAAGGGCTTTTCTTTGAAGACATTCGATTTCCGTTAGGTAGGAGTCCTACGTACAACCCCAGACGATATGACTATAGTTAAGGATTGGTTCAACGAGTGATCTGTAATTAGTAAGCAATGCATTAAAAGGGAGAAAATGGCTTACCTTGTATAGCATACCAATGTAGATAGAAACTTTTTTTTAAACAACATTTATGTGTTCTTCCAAGAAATTCTGTCACATTTTACTCTTTCAATTTCTTTACCATTAATTAAAATTTTCACAGAATCTGTGTCTACTTTCCTCTTTTTGAAGGAAGATCAAGAAGTTCGTCGTATTTACGTTCAGCGTTAATTCATTACTTCAGTGTTTATATGATTAATCAGAGCATTTATATTTTTATAGACTAATAAAATATTTGTGTCATTGGCAATTAAAATAACTTGTAGGTCGTAATATCGTAATTAAGGACTCAATGACGTCATTTTTATGGCCAATTTTAGTTTTTGTTCTGACGGCATATTTTACGACTGATTTTAGTTCTTGTATATGAATACTATGTTAACAGAAAAATTTATGTTACAGGGTCTGAAGAATTGAACATCATTGTTTCTCTTGAGTTTGGAGATAATGCGGCGCCACATAGCCTTCTTACAGTTATACCGGCTAAAGGTAAGGTACTATTAAGTATTTCCGGTCGATCAGCATAGCTCTCAACGGATTTTTACTGAAAATGAATACATTGTGTAATAAAATGCCTCCGACGGGATAAATGTACCATCATGTCATTTATTCGAACACTGTATACAGCCTACCTTTCTTTTATTATTTAAATATTATAATTTAACAGTGTTAACTGCTATACTGATTATTATTAGTTCCTTTGTGACCTTTAGGTCACAGAGGAACTATTGGGATGATACAGATGTGAAATGTGTGTGTACAGATGTGAAATGTGTGTGTATGGCAACAACCTGTCCGGTCGATCAGCATAGCTCTCAACGGATTTTTACTGAAAATGAATACATTGTGTAATAAAATGCCTCCGACGGGATAAATGTACCATCATGTCATTTATTCGAACACTGTATATAGCATACCTTTCTTTTATTATTTAAATGTTATAATTTAACAGTGTTAACTGCTATACTGATTATTCTTAGTTCCTTTGTGACCTTTAGGTCACAGAGGAACTATTGGGATGATACAGATGTTAAATGTGTGTGTATGGCAACAACCTGTCTTTTGTCTCTAAACAAATAGGCTCCTAAACGGTGCCCTGCGGCGGGTATACATTGTGCCCAAGAGGTACTGGTGGACATGTAATTGTGTGAGAAATGTTTGTTTTTTCGGTTAGATAGAAAATGTAAGCTGTACGCGATAAAACATATACCCCTACCACCAGTTTTAAGTCGTTTTTAGTCCAAATTTTGATTTGCGCATGAGTCAGGAAAAAGTTTGCCGACATTTTGTTTTTATCGCGAAAACGTTAGTAGTAGGCATTACATAGAACAATAGGCCTAATACCTCCATGTTCAAACTAATTACAAGTTTTTCAAACTATTTAAAATTAAAACGGAACAGTAGAGAAAATCCGATCAGAATGACAAAATAAACTAAGCATCCACTGGAAGGAATCCCAATATCTGCAGACGGATCCGTTTCGGCCTCCCAGGCCTCATCAGTGCAGCAATATAGACCCAAACGAAACGTTCGACCAGCTTAGGTAGGGCCCAAACTAGTACCACGACCACTAATTATTACAGAGCCAAACAAAGGCAATATATACACACAGCCCAAGTGTGAATGCAAATAGTGGAATACAAACTATGTAACTCGGTTCCAGTAGAGAATATTTTGTCATTCTTAACGCGTCCTACAAAATTCTTACGAGACAGCACTAGTCCGTGAATCGGAGATCTAAAGATGCAATCTCTACCGTGCATCAATGGCGGCCCGCTGGATCTCAGTAGAGCTCTATTATATCTGACAAATATACGTATTGACTTAAAAATTATATAAAGACTGTGGAAAGGGAAGACTTTTCTACACTAGGACCTACTATGTGGGTTAAATTAAATTAAAATTGTTTTCCTCTCAAAACGCCCCCCCACCCCCACCCCCCCAAAAAAAAAATTGAATAGGCTTACTGTACCATGACCGTACATAGCCTAGACCTACTTACACTATTATTGTTTTGCGGTTATGAAACAGGTCTCTTAACTTGCCAATCTACAATTATTGACAAATAGTTTATACATTAGGCCTAAACCAAGTTTATTTTGTAGTGTATTTTGCTTTGGCTTTTTGTTGTTAATAAAATGTTTTATCTATGTTAAATTTGTGATTAAGTAACTCATTTAAAGATATATTTTTAAAACAAGTTTTATAGAATGCGTGCAGAAAGAATATTGATATGCGGAAAAGTAAAATTAACTCCCACCCCCGATTTTGTTTTTGAGATGTGTCGCTATAAACAATGAAATGCATCATTTCGAGATCTAGTTTCTTGTATACTTGCTTATTAGGCGTTGCTTTACTTTATTTCAAAAGGGAAAAAGTCACTGCTTCTTACCATACCACGATAACTAAAAGTTGGCAAGTCCAATTAGTTTCAAATTTGGCAAAATGCAATGAATGAATTTGGTGACTATTAATTATCGCAATTACCAAATTTGTGTTTAGTTTTTGCGTACAAAGGAATGTACACACCCGCAGGGTTCTGGTTAAATGTTTTAGTATGTTTCGCTATGCTATGTAAATTAGGCTCCAGCTAGATTTTGTGCCAAAATGGATTTTATTGGTTAACTGTGTCATTTTAGTGTGCTGAATTCAAAAAAAAGTTAGGTGCCACTTTTTTATCAACGTCATCAGTCGCCATTTTAAATAAAATTTATGGGAATTAGGCTCATTTTAAAGCTGAGGGATCACACTAAATACTGGCAATTATTTTCCAAAATATAGAGGATAAACTGCATATATTTTGTCAATTTTTAGTTAAAATTCCATATTTCTATTTTTATTATTGACAAAAATGTTAATTATAATACTTCAGATTTTTGTCCAAACAACTTTAACAATTGCCTCTACTAAATAGGATCATATATTTAAAAAAATGATTTTCCTAAACAATGCTCGAAAAACCACTTGTCATAGAGAGCTAAATTATTATTTCATTGACACGAGTGTATTAGATTCTTCATTTACCTGCAAGAAGACTTTTGTAAATTAGCAAAACTGGGAAATTGACATAAATTATTGCAACCAATTAACACTGGATAATCATTATCTTGCCTGCTTACTTCATGATCAGAAACAATTAAAACACTCTTTCATTTAAATTCTTCTTGATAATTGTTATTCGAATCCTAATATAGCATCATTTTTTTTATCCCTTCTGTTGAAACCGAAATCTTTATTTATAATTTCACATCTTATAACAAATAAATATTTATAAAATAATATCATATTTTTCATTTCTATTTTCTCTTTTCACAAATTTCCTTAAACATTACAATACGCATTTTTAAATCTATCTCTTTTGTATGTTTCTTCTCCTCCTTTCCCTTGAGTATTTTCAAGACTTTTAATGAATTTTTCGATCATGATATCTATATAAATTAGTTAACTTTGGAACGTCATATAATCGGTGCCACCGTTGAAATTAGTAGTCCGACGCAAAAAAGTTAAATGATTCGTAATTTGTTTTTGGATCCTTACATAATGAGCCACTACTATTTTAAATGCGAGTTATCTGCACAATACAATACAATAGTCTCTTAGATTTATGTACGCCCAAAACTTCTTCAAATTATTCGATTTCTTCATAAAGTTCTTCAAAATGACTGTATGAACGTTCAATTGAATATTTTACTTTATTTCGTATTTGTTTATACTTTTCCAGTCCTCAGCTCCAATCAATCAATCCAAGCATTTAAACAGTTTAAGTCAGGCTCCAGAAGAAAAAAAGAAGGCTCCGGAGGAAAAACATTTTTTAATATGTTGTAGAACTGATTTTTCTAAGACAGAAAAAAGTTGTTTGACGAAAAACTGGGGAACGGTGAATG
>NW_022696039.1:103923-109721 GCF_011630105.1 Anneissia japonica
GGCGGCAGCTGTTTGGGGGGGGGGGGGGGCTGGCTTCCCCCCCCCCCCCTGTCGGGGAGAAAAACCACAATTCGTCGGTGAGAAAAATGTAATGTATTCTATTAGTACACCAAAAATCACTAAAATCGACTAAGTAAGCCTTTCAAACCAAAAATTGTTTCAGGGTGGGAGAACACTTTCGACAGATATTGACGCCCGACCACGCCCGCTTTTTTTGTGGGGGACATCGACCCCCTCGTCGGGCAAATCCTGGAACCACCCCTGTAATACTTAGTCTATGGATTTTCCAATCTTAATCCTATGAACAAATTATCTTACTGGAAGAGAAAATGGGCCTAATAAATTAAAATTGCAACTTTTACAACATGACTGCAGAAGTTCAGATTTTTTTTTTTTTTTTTTTTTTAGTGTTCACTGCTTTGAAACAATATTGCCGGCTATATTCCAGAAAAAGAGAAATAAGAAGTTTAAATATATGTATATAACTTTCCAATGTCTAGTCATGTATATTTGTATTAAATGTTATGTATTCTGCGCCTATTTCAGTGCAGATTCTTCAGTAGCCTAGGCGAGGGTCTTACACAGATTCTGCATAGGTCTAACTTCACGTAAATGAGGTATAGGCCTAGACGGACTGCTGCGGGTTGCTACACACAATCTAGGACTAGTCCCGACTACTGAAAATACCTCCTGGTCCGTCCTAGCCCAGGCTTAGTTAGAGTAGGTTAGAGGGAGCCTAGACCTACGAACGTCCATACTAGGCTACTTAGGCCAATGGTCTAAAAATGGACTCGATCGTCTCTCACCCGCCTGCTCTCATCAGCAGCACAAGAGAAAAATAAGCTAAGCCTTAGCCTGCTCGCCTTGCTAAATTCAAGATGTGTATAAGAGACAGTATATATATATATAAATGATTTTCCTAAACAATGCTCTAAAACTACTTGTCATAGAGAGCTAATTTATTATTTCATTGACACGAGTATATAAGATTCTTCATTTATCTGCAAGAATTAGCAAAACTGGGAAATTGGCGTAAATTATTACAACCAATTAACACTGGGTAATCCTTATCTTGGCTGCTTACTTCATGATCAGGAACAACTAAAATACTTTCATTTAAATTCTTCTTGATAATTGTTATTCAAATCCTAATATAGCATCATTTTTGTTATCTCTTTTGTTGAAACCAGAATCTGTATTTATAATTTCACATCTAATAACAAATAAATATTTATAAAATAATATCATATTTTTCATTTCTATTTTCTCTTTTCACAAATTTCCTTAAACATTACAATACGCATTTTTAAATCTATCTCTTTTGTATGTTTCTTCTCCTCCTTTCCCTTGAGTATTTTCAAGACTTTTAATGAATTTTTCGATCATGATATCTATATAAATTAGTTAACTTTGGAACGTCATATAATCGGTGCCACCGTTGAAATTAGTAGTCCGACGCAAAAAAGTTAAATGATTCGTAATTTGTTTTTGGATCCTTACATAATGAGCCACTACTATTTTAAATGCGAGTTATCTGCACAATACAATACAATAGTCTCTTAGATTTATGTACGCCCAAAACTTCTTCAAATTATTCGATTTCTTCATAAAGTTCTTCAAAATGACTGTATGAACGTTCAATTGAATATTTTACTTTATTTCGTATTTGTTTATACTTTTCCAGTCCTCAGCTCCAATCAATCAATCCAAGCATTTAAACAGTTTAAGTCAGGCTCCAGAAGAAAAAAAGAAGGCTCCGGAGGAAAAACATTTTTTAATATGTTGTAGAACTGATTTTTCTAAGACAGAAAAAAGTTGTTTGACGAAAAACTGGGGAACGGTGAATGAGATACAGATTTTTTAAAATTTAAAAACTGGGGGAATAAGGTGTGGGTGGGGGAGAAAGGGGCGTAACTGCCCATTTTTACACCTTATTCCCCCAGTTTTTAAATTTTAAAAAATCTGTATCTCATTCACTGTTCCCCAGTTTGTCGTCAAACAACTTTTTTCTGTCTTAGAAAAATCAGTTCTACAACATATCAAAAAATGTTTTCCTCCGGCGCCTGACTTTACGCTTTAGGTGTAAAAGCCTCTTGTCACCATATTTAGCAGATGGCTGAGGTCGTTTCAGTGAAATATTAATTATGCTATTGAAGAATTTAATTAGCATGTTCACACACGTATCAACAACAATAGGCTCGGTCGTCTTATTACATATTGCATTCTGCCAAACTTGAAACCAATCCGACTTAACAAACTTTAGTTATTGTGGTAACTAGTCTAAATTACCTGATTAGTGAAATACACTAATTATAAAATGAGGGATTAGCATATTCACACACGCACACGTAGGCTCCGTCTGCTTTCTACCATCTTGCATTCTGCCAAGTTTAAAACCATCAGACTTACAACATTTTAGTTATTTTGTTTACAAACAAATTACCAACAACTACAAAGACCGACAGGAAAAACGGCGACAACATGAAGAAGAAAATACGTAAAACAATAGTCTCGCTGGATTTTCGATCCGTAGGGGAGGCTAATAATAATGAAGTGACCCACGAATATATTAATCTACAAAGTCTATGCCAACTACGTTTAAATAAAACTGGAACTGTATCAATGCGTAAATTACTTGTAAGCAACTAAAATTTGATTAAAATTTATTCTATCGTTACACAGATTAGCATAGGGTAATAATAGTTATAGTAGGGAAGAGTGAAATTAAACTAATTTTACTGTTATCTGAAAATATCCTACATTTTTATGGAACCGGTTCATCAAACAAAATGGTTTTTTTTAGTGACATTTTTACCCCTAAGTGTCCCTTAGATTGCTGTCGTTACCAGTACAAAAGGGTATATCCCGCGCGTCTAGAATGACGTACTGTTTTCTTTGTATTCCAAATAGGCTATTGCGTACACTGGGCCTAAGGTTTTAGTCCTCATTCGAAAAGACTTATTCTATCATCATAATCGTTGACGAGCCTGTGGCTTATTATCGTTAGGTTACAGCGCCATGATTTAATCGCACTGCTAATAGATGATCAGTTGTAAAGGATGAGGATGATGAAATAAAGTAAGTAGTCACATAGATACGGATATCCTGCAAAATCGAGTTCAATGGTTATATGCTTATGATAATAATGAGTATGGTGACTCCGAAGAATGACAAAACTATAAGGTGTATTAATTTTTTGACTTCGTCCAAGGTATTTTCTTCTAAATTTAGTGATTAACGTTACATCAATATGCCAGGACATATTATATTATTGCAACTACGAATACATGAATTCATAAAGAAAATATACAATAATGTGTACAAGATAGACACCAAAATAAAATCTGAATAATAATGTTACTAAGAAAACTAATGGGTAAACTTTAACAGCTTTGTTGATAATAAAGAGGTAGTACATATTTTTAAATCCTTTACAACTGATCATCTATTAGCAGTTCGATTAAATCATTTCCAAAAGTGAGTTAACTTACCGCCCTAAAATATGTTATTTTGGGTTTAACAAGTCAACAGCAGTTATTACATTCATGTTTTGTAAATTAAACAAATTTATTTATGGTATTGAAGCGGCTGTTAAGTTGTTCCTTACTTTTGGCGGCCATTTTAAAAAGCGCCCTAAATTGCCTCCCGAAATCTTTACATTAATAACTTTAGCTAGTAATACTTTACTCCTATCATTACATATTCAAAAGTTGGTCAAACCTACCTCTTCTGTGCTTATTTTATCCATGTATATGTAGTTTATAGGATTTTGGCGGCCATTTGGAAAACAGCACCCTCACGCGAAAGTTCTCATGTTACACCCCTTTTACCTCACATATTCTGATTCCTCATAAAAAAAAACTGGTCTAGAAAAACCATATGAGAATTTCTACCTCTCCAAGTGGCACCTATCTCAATATGTAATTTAAGTAAATATATTAACTTTCCAATGTCGTGTATTGTATAATTGTATAAATGTTATGTTGGCATATTGTGCGCCTATTCAGTGCAGATTCTTCAGTAGCCTAGGAGAGGGTCTTACAACAGATTCTGCATGCGCCTAACTTCACGTAAATGAGGCATAAGGCCTAGACGGACTGCTGCGGGTTGCTGGACGCACACTCTAGGACAAGGCACCAGACTACTGAAAAGACCTCCTGGTACGACCTAGCTCAGGCTTAGTTAGAGGGAGCCTAGACCTACGAACGTCCATACTACTAGGCCCATCTTCTGAAAATGGACTCGATCGTCCTCACCTGCCTGTTTGTTTGTATGTTTGTTTATGAAGTTTTTCCACACAGAAAATTTATAATAAACAATACAGTATTTGTTATAAACAATGTAAAACGGAGTAAAAAATGGAGAAAATAAGTAAATAAAACTGTGTTGACGGGGACCAAAATACGTTTGATAACCAACACCGGCCAAAAACAGAGTTACAAAAAGAAACATAAAAAATAGAATATAAACAAAGAAGTAAATACATCAAAGTGGCATATCATAAATTACATAATAAATTAGAGATACAGGACCTAGTCTAAGGAATACAGATATGCTGCATCCAAGTATTAAGTATATTTTTTCTTTGTTTTATTTATTTTTATTTGTTAATAAAAAGATACAAGTAAAGTAAACTAAGTTTTCTTTTATTTTACTGGAATACAGCATATCTGTTGCCTGTTGCCCGTAGCAACAGCACAAGAGAAAACTAGGCTAAGCCTTAGCCTGCTCGCCTTGCTAAATTCACATTGGTCACACAATGTGTAGTGTGATGTTTTTTGGTAGACGGCATTAATTATACATGACGTCACCTATACAAGCTACGCCTCGTCGGCTGAACCCGTTTTATTTAGCAACTACCCCCTTTTTCATTGGTCATATAACGAAACTTATGTGCAATAGAGGGATTTAGCGATGATTGTTTGATTGTTACAGGCAGTCACGTGACCTAACTTGGGTACACATGAAAAACATTACAGTGCATGCCATAGCATAGGAAAAATAATGCTATGGTTGCGAAAACAACCACCCACTGTTAACGTTAGAAGTAAATTGCTAGGCATTGAAAGGCAATACGTTGTTCAAAATAGTGTTTATTTACTTATTCTAGCGTTTTCCTTTGATTTTATGCTCTGAAATTTGAGTGATCCTTCAAAGCCTTAGTTGGTACTGACATCGCAGCGTAGTTCGTGGGTCGAAGACCATCATGCATACTTACCACCTTGCAGTAGATGTGCAGGGGCCTAGGCCTAACATTTGTCGACAAATAGCAATGTTTTCGCCCAGTATCCTTTAAAGCATTTGCAAACCATTAAGGCCAATTTCCTAATTTTACTTTCAAATCAATTTGGTATAGTTTACTGGGAATGATGATGATCTTTACAGCAATAAACAAGGACGGCTGCGATAGAAATCTCCATGTAAAACAACGTTGTGTCAGTGGATTGAGGTCACGTGACTCCCATCGCTAAATCCCTCTATTACCAACTCCTTCATAAAATTCCTCCGTGAAGATACTGATTTGAAGGGTAGGTGGAATGCGTACTCAAGGTGAACATTTACACACTCTAATTTACAGAATCATTTTAACACATTCCTTACATAGTAATTTCTCCATGAGAACATAGTGGCCAACAATGAATTAGGAAATTTATCTCATATAAAATTTGCAGATAGTGGGTCTTTAATAATAATTGAAATATCATTTATGTGTTCCAATTTTAAGTATTTCCTTTAAAGATATATATCAGGGCCGGCGGAACGTTTTTGAAAGTGAGGGGGGGGGGGGGGCCCACTTA
>NW_022696039.1:109734-127941 GCF_011630105.1 Anneissia japonica
GGTGCCCACTTATAAGATGAATGGGAATATGAATCATGCAGATCAGGAACCAAATCTAGGGGGTCCCCCGGGAAAATTTTGATTTCTAGATGGCGGGAAATGACTTTTTTCCACTTTTGAGCTAGGTGACTTTGTTCTTCAAAATTCAAGGTTTTCCCCTCTTGAAAACGGTCAGGTAAACTTTCTCATTCTTATTACAGTAAATAGGCCTGATATGTATGTAAACATACATAAAAAAAATGTAAAAAAATGAGTAGTTGCGTAGGACTACGTATTCTTTCTTCAATGAATCGTTAAGCTCCAAAGAAAGGGGGCCCGGTGGTTCTCCCCCGGGAAAATTTTAATTCTTAGATGGCGGGAAATGAGCTTTTTCAGACTTCTGATGTGTCTCAATTACTTTTAAGTTCTTCAAAATTCAAGGTTTTCCCCTCTTGAAAACCGGTCATATAATTTTTCCAATTGTTTTTACAGTAAATAGGCCTTATGAGTGTATACATACATAAAAATATATAAAAAAAATGAGTAGTTGCATACGATTTTTTTCCATGAATCGATAAATCCCAAAAAGAAATGGGGTCTGGGGGTTCTTCCCCGGGAAAATTTTGATTCCTAGAAGGCGGAAATTAGTTTTCCCGACTTTTGAGGTGTCTTTTAATTACTTTTAAGTTCTTTAAAATTCAAGGTTTTCCCCTTTTGAAATTATTATAATGAATCAATAAACCCAAAGAGAAAAGGGAGGTTCAGGTTCTCCCCGGGAAAATGTTCAAAAGATACTTCAGAAGTCGGGAAAGCTCATTTCCCACCATTTAAACATGTTTTAAATGGTGGGATATGAGCTTTAACGACTTCTGAAGTATCTTTTAGCGACTTTAGTTCAAGTTCTTTAAAATTCAAGGTTTTCCCCTCTTGAAAACGGTCAGGTAAATTTTCCCCATTGTCATTACAGTAGATAGGCCTATGCCTTATGTGTGTATACATACATAAAACAAAATTGAGTAGTTGCATACGATTGTTTTTCCAAGAGTCGATATATCCCCCCCAAAAAAAGGGGGGGGGGTCCGGGGTTCTCACGCGGGAACATTTGGATTCCTAGAAGGCGGGAAATGAGCTTCCCGACTTCTAAGTTGTATTTTAATTACTTTTAAGTTCTTCAAAATTCAAGGTTTTCCCCTCTTGAAAATTATTATAATGAATCAATGAACCCAAGGAGAAAAGGGAGGTTCGGATTCTCCCCGGTAAAATGTTGATTTTTAAATGGTGGGAAATGAGCTTTCCCGATTTCCAAAGTATCTTTTAGCGATTTTAATTAAAGTTCTTTAAAATTCAAGGTTTCCTCTCTTGAAAAAGGTCAGGTAATCTTTTTCAACTTGTTACAGTAACATTTATAGGCCTTATGTGTGTATACAGAGGCCTACATAAAAAAAAATTGAGTAGTTGCATAGGATTTTGTTTTTCATGAATCGATAAATCCTAAAAAGAAAGGGGCCACGGGGGGTTCTCCCCCGGAAAAATTTTGATTCCTAGATGGCGGGAAATGAGCTTTTCTGAATTCTGAGGTGTCTTAATTACTTTTAAGTTCTTCAAAATTCAAGGTTTTCCCCTCTTGAAAACGGTCAGGTAATTTTTTCCCATTGCTTTTACAATAACTAGGCCTTATGTGTGTATACATACATAAAAAAAAACATGAGTTTGTTGCATACAATTTTTTTCCCATGAATCGATAAATCCCAAAAAGAAAGGAGGGTTAGGGAAAATTTTGATTCCTAGAAGGCGGGAAATGAGCTTCCTGACTTCTAAGTTGTCTTTTAATTACCTTTAAGTTCTTCAGAATTCAAGGAGAAAAGGGAGGTTCGGATTCTCCCCTGGAAAATGTTGATTTCTAAATGGTGGGAAATGAGCATTCCCGGTTTTTAAAGTATCTTTTAGCGATTTTAATTAAAGTTCTTCAAAATTCTAGGTTTTCCCCTCTTGAAAACGGTCAGGTATTTTTCCTATTGTTTTTACAATAAATAGGTCCTATGTGTGTGTGTGTGCACATACATAAAAATAAAAATAAAAAATAATAGTTGCACACGAATATTTTTCAATGAATCGATAAATCTCAACAAGAAAGGGGGGGTGTGGTTCTCCCCCGGGAAAATTATTGATACCTAGAAGGCGGAAAAATTAGTTTTCCCAACTTCTAAGGTGTCTTTTAATTACTTCTTCAAAATTCAAGGTTTTCCCCCTCTTGAAAATGATTCAATGAATCAATGCACACCAAGGAAAAGGGGGTCCGGGTTCCCCCGGGAAAATGTCTAATTCTAGATGGCGGGAAATGAGCTTTCCTGACTTCGGAAATGTCATTTATAAACTACTTTTTAATTTCTTCAAAATTCAAGGTTTTCCCCTCTTGAAAACGGTCAGGTAAACTTTTCTCAATTTTTATTTCATGTGTGTATACACATAATCAAACGAGCAGTTGCATGCGTATTCTTTTTTCCATGAATCGATTAATCCTAACAAGAAAGGGTGGTCCGGGGGTCCCCCCCCCCCCACCTGGAAAATTGTGATTCCTAGATGGCGGGAAATAAGCTTTTTCGACATTTGAATTGTGTTTTAATGAATTTTATGTTCTTCAAAATTATTAAAAAAAAAAAAAAAAAAAATCACCTCACGGGTCCTGAAAAGGTAGGTCTAGAATTATTTTTTCCCCATTTTTTGGCCCAAGGGAGGGGTCAGGACCGATGACCCCTCTTCCAGATCCGCCAATGTGAATTGCGAGAAAATGTAACTCGGTCGGGGACTGGATAAACAATCTCTTTCCCATCCTTCTCCTCCTTCCCTCTTTCTTTTCTTTCTTTTCTTTTCGATACATACAAAAATCTCCAGACATATATTTTTTGCCAAAAATTTGGCGGGCCGCCCCCCCCCCCCGGCCTCCCGGTTCCGCCGGCCATGTATATAGCCATATTAACTTGTTTTTAAAAATCATATTTATAAGAACTTTTTTTGTTGCTGTTTATAAAAATACTAAAACAAATACAATTTTCCTTATTTGTTTAATTCCAAATATTTGAAATTTGAAATGTTGGCTTCTGGCCATTGAGCCTACAGTGACTGCTACACGGCAACGCCGGTTTCCTGATACCACAATTTTGCAGATAGTGGGTTTTTAATAATAATTCATTTGTGCCTTCTAAATTTATAGTATTTACATTAAAAGTGTTTATAACCATATTATTGATTTGTTTTTAGTTCTTCTGTGACCTGAGGTCACAGAGGAACTATTGGGATGATACAGATGTGAAATGTGTGTGTGTGTGTGCGTGTGTGCGTATGTATTTACCTTCAATCGTGGACGCCATTTTGATTACACACCTTCGTATCGTGGACAGCTCATGAACCGTGGACGTCCACGGTTCCAAAACTGCTTTTAAACGCTTTCTAGCGGCTAGTTGGCGCTCTCTATCAATTTCTGATGATGATTGTCCACTATCCGTCGATTTTGAACATTTCAAGGTGTTACAACCAGTGCTGTATGTTATTATGGAACGCCAAAAGGACAAATTACAAGTGGCGCAGTGCAAAGGTCAGTCGCAGTGCAAAAGTCAAGTGGCACAGTGCAAAAGTTAAGTGGCACAGTGCAAAAGTCAAGTGGCGCAGTGCAAAAGTCAAGTAGCGGCACACGCATTTGGATTTACACTGCGCCACTTTTGGTTTTGCACTGCGCCACTCGACTTTTGCTCTGTGCCACTTTAGTTTTGCACTGCGCCACTTGTGGTTTGTCCTTTTGGCGTTCTATACTATCCAAGAGAACATTTTTGATTGTCAGCGCCATTACTGGGTGGCATCAGGGTTGCCATTTGGCCTTTTCATTCATTTAAATTGTTCGGATGAAATATATATATATATATATATAAGATGTGTATAAGAGACAGGTGTGTGTATAATTTAGGCCTATATGAAGTTTATACTCGTTTTAGCTTTATGAGGACAGTTCAATGCAAGTTTGTACCATATAGGGCCTATTGTGTGTCTTTGTATATGTACCATCCTAGTGGAGGTTCTATCTCTTTAGAATCTCTTTTGAATATTAAATACTGTAGGCCTACGTTAATTAATTTATTATTGCCCACTTGAATTGTATAGGACTAGGTCTGTGGTGTTCTGTAGAGCGCCATATAAATGCTCGATGACGTGATCATTCTCGTCCGATGGCCACCTCCAATTTCAAGCAAGCGTCGCAGATTCTTCGGTTACTCTGGAGTTAGGTTGTGAGAATGAAGAAGATAATTCTGATAGCAACATTGATTTATTGCTTTAAGTACTGCGACAATAACATTCAGAGGTGAATTTAGAAAGTTTACATAGAAAAAGTATTTACTAAGTTTTTCATAGGTTTGTTTTAACGCCAGTTTGTGTTACCTAATGTAACTTTCATTGTAATTAAAGAGAGCCATGGATTTGCCAATAAAAGGCCCTTAAAAGTTTTGCTATAGCATAATTACCAACCTGAGAGATTTGAAATACGTGAGTAACTACACCATTTGGCTGGGGGGAGGGAGGTCGGGGTCCATAGGCGGAGCCCCGCTGGGGTCGAGGGGGCGTGGTCCCAGGCGCTCTGACGATCTGAGCATAAGCAGAAATATTTTGAGTTTCAATGTAATTGAGCACGAACTATGTTGACCTAAATATTTCAATAATAAATTTTTAGTAACCCGTCAGTGAAATAAATATTCACGTAAATACTAAGTACTCTCTAATGACTCAGGTTAGTGCACGATCGTTTAAGTTTTTTTTTTAATAAAACCAATTTCTTTAATTTTAAATACATTTTCACCTGAATTTATGATAATTCGTTATCACGCATAGATTTGTGCTAATGCATGACAAATTATGGATCACGCATGTGTTTCTGCAAAATGCGTGTTTCATCCAATATCACTTTGAAATGCGGGACCGTCCCGCGATGCGAGACAGTTGGTAACTATGCTATAGATCGATATCTCGATCGGCCCCACAATTTCGCCCTTTCCCACCCCCGCCTTTTTTTTTCGGCTCCGACCCTCTCCATTTCGGACATCTCTGGATTCGCCCTGAATTGGCCTACATGCCAGCAACTAAAGAACATAGGCTATTTAATATTATGATGTAGTTGGGCATGTATTTTATGGTAATAAAAGAAGAAAAACAGTGGAAGTTTAACATTGTTCTGTGTATATCATTTGAATTTCTTCAATTTCAAACGAATGACCGTTGATTTTCGTGTAATTTTTGTAGTATTTCAAATAAATATGTACCCACTGTAGTTGTCTTCTAATCGGATTAAAATCTGGCCGAATTTTGGCCGATATCGAAAAAAAGTTTGGCCGTATTTGCCGTGGGATGGCGTGTGTTTGGCCGTGAAGCCTGTCGACTATCTGGCAACCCTGGGTGACATTTTGCGAAGTTGGGTACCGCGAAGTTTAGAGATGCAATGCGGAGTTTAGTTTTCAAGGAAGTAGTTTTTTTTTTCGACAGTAGCAGCTGCATAATGTCGTCAGTCTTCAACCTATATTTTATCACAATCCAAGATAAGTATATTTCGTTTATTTAAGACAGAATATTAATAAAGATAGGAATTAGGGGCCTCGATAGATCGTATACTGTATATGTTACGTTAGGCCTAGCTAGTCTGTAGGGTACACCGGGTCCCAGACTTCTACTAGGCCTAGGCCGTCTAAAGTAGCTAGGTATCTAGCCTATGGTAGGCTAGCTAATCGGATAACACTCAGTGTAACATTAACAAGAAAGAGGGCCAACGACAGCGTAGCAGATAACAAATTTACACTGGCCTAGATTCTGTAGTATGCTACTGAATAACATGACATCTAGAGAGGGCCTAGGACTATTACTACTAGCCCTTGGAACTTTATTGATTGAATTTCTCACTGTAAAACCACCCTAAAAAAGTGGTGCAAGAGGCTGGTGTATGCCAGTGTATGACCTTTATAATCCCCTTTTGTATTCTCAAACTGTACTTTAAAATTTAACAATTTTTCTGAACCATTTGATGGAATAAATATTTGTTGTATGAGGAAAAATGATGATTATAATTACTGTACTATTTTATTAAGTAATAATTCTAAATGGGCAATTCCGTAAAATAGTAAACCAAACGGTAAAAAATTAAAATACATCAAATGTGTATGTGTTATACATCATTTTGAAGCTAATGAGTTATGTTTTTGTGAAATAAAAAAAAATTAAGAATTCACTAACCACATGGAAAATAATTGAAATTCAATATAATTAAATAATATTTTAAAATACTAAAGAAAATGTAGTTATAAATTTAATTTCCAATTTTTTCCCTTGCAAAATATCAGAATCTGATTCACTTTTAATTAAAATAAAGAATTAATATGTATTGTGTAATTTGGTGAAATTGTTTGACTTTTTGTAATTAACGCCATATTTTTAATTAAATATTTAAAAATAATGAAAATATGGATATATTCTGGTATATATTCTGGTATATTTTATTAAATCATCATGGCATAGTAAAATGAATTGAGATGATTATTGCAAAAGTAGAAATTAAGCAAGTATACAATTCAAACAAATTACATTATTACTACATTATTGTAAATATTATTAATACAAAGAATAAAGAATACAAACATTATAAAACATCAATTGCACTTACGAAAACATTAAGTTATTAAACTACAGTACATATTACAAATATTGAAGAATATCTATTACACTTACGGAAAACATTAAAATATTAAACTGCAGTAAGATGGTTTATTAAAAAGTTCAAGATGAAAAAGGGAAACACTTCAACATTTTAAAATCTTCTTCTTTCGGCTTCTCCCTTCAGGGGTCGCCACAGCAAACAAGTCGTCTCCACTTCGTCATGTTCATCACATTCTCCTCATTTACACCTAGTTCCTTCATGTCCTCCTTATCACGTCCATATACCTCCTCTAAGGTCTTCCTCTTTTTCTCCTACCTGGTAGCTCCATTTCCAACATCCTCCTTCCAATGTACTCCATGTCTCTTCTGCTTACATGGCCATACCATTTCAGCCTCACCTCTCTCAACCTGTCCCCAAATCGCCTTACATTAGCAGATCCTCTAATGAAATCATTTCTGATCTTATCCTTTCTTATTACACCAAGGGAGAAGCGTAGCATCTTCAATTCTGCAACCTCCATCTCCTCCTCCTGTCTTTTGGTTAGAGCCACTGTCTCCAAACCTCACGACATAGCTGGTCCTACCACTGTTTTGTAGATTTTCCCTTTCATTTTCGCCGACACCCTTCTATCACAGATTACACCAGTTACTATTCTCCACCCATTGCAGCCTGCCTGCACTCGCTTTTTGACCTCCTTGTAACACCCGACATTGGTCTAAACAGTTGATCCCAAGTACTTAAACTCCTCCACTTATTCAATCTGGTTTCCTTGCAGGGTCACCATTTCTCTCTGATCTCCTTCATTTACGCACATATACTCAGTATTTCTCCTACTGACCTTCATTCCCCTTTTTTCCAAGGCATATCTCCAATTTTTCAAACTCTCTTCAACCTGTACACGTCTCTCTGCACATTTAACTATATCATCTGCAAACAACATAGTCCATGGGGCCTCCTGTCTTATCTCATCTGTTAATCTATCCATCACAACTAAAAACAAGGGAGGGCTCGGTGTCGAGCCTTGGTGTAGACCCACCTAAACTGAAAACCCTCCGTTGTTCCTATGGCACATCTCACTACTGTGGTGCTACCTTGATACATGTCCTGAACAAGCGTCACCTATTTCTCTGCTACTCCTGACTTTCTCATGCAATACCACAGCTCCTCTCTTAGTACCCTATCATAAGCTTTTTCTAAGTCAACAAACACACAGTGCAGCTCCTTCTGACCTTCCCTATATTTTTCTATCAGCATTCTTAATGCAAACGTTGCGTCGGTGGTGCTTCTACCAGGCATAAAGCCAAATTGCTGATCGCAAATCCTTACTGCTCCTCTGAGCCTGGCTTCCACTACTCTTTCCCACAGTTTCATACTATGACTGAGCAGTTTTATGCCTCTGTAGTTATTGCAGTCTTGTGCATCACCCTTGTTTTTAAAAACGGGCACAATAATGCTCTTTTCCCACTCATCAGGCAGTTTCCCACTGTCCAAGATTTTATTAAACAGATTTGCCAGAAGCTTTACCGCAAACTCTCCAAAACACTTCCATGCCTCTACCGGTGTATCATCAGGACCATCAAAGCTTCTCTCACTTCATACTCGCTAATTTGTGGTATATGATGATCTACTACATCTACCTCTTCCGCCCGTTGCTCCCTTTCGTTTTCCTCATTCATCAACCTTTCAAAGTATTCCTTCCATCTTTTCAGTACACTCACCTGGTCTGTCAACACATTTCCATTTACATTCTTAATAGTCCGTACTTGTTGCACATCCTTTGCAGCACGGTCCCTTTGTTTTGCAAGTCGGTACAAGTCCTTCTCCTCTTCCTTTGTATTTAACCGTTCATACAACTCCTCGTATGCATTTTCCTTTGCTTTTGCCACCGCTCTTTTTGTCTCACGTCTTGCTTCCTTATATATCATTTTGCTTTCCTCATCCCTTAGGTAATCCCAGTTCTTTTTCGCCAGCGTCTTCCTTTTTATGCTGTCCTGTACTTCAACATTCCACCACCAGGTTTCCATGTCTTTCTTCCTCTGTCTAGAGGATACACCTAGCACTATGCTAGCTGCACTCCTTACCACGTTTGTGACAGTTTTCCAATTTTCTACATCATCAATTTAATCGAGTGCCTCTTTTACTTTGCCCATGAAATTTGTGGTACATTCCTTTTATTTCAACCTCCACCATTTGATCCTAGGTTGAGCCTGCATTTGCTTACGTACTTTAGCTATTAGTGTCATGCTACAAACCACTATTCGGTGTTGTTTTACAACACTCTCCCCTGGGATCACTTTACAGTCTTTAATCTCCTTTACGTTACACCTTCTGTATAAGATGTAATCCACTTGTGTTGACCTCCCTCCACTCTTATATGTCACCCTGTGCTCCATTTTCTTTTCAAAAAATGTATTTACTACAGCGAAATCCATCCGTTTTGCAAAATCCACTATCATCTGCCCTTCTTCATTTATGTCCTTCACCCCATGTCTACCCATCACATCTTCGTCCCCTCTGTTCCCTTGTCTAACATGGCCATTGAAATCTGCACCAATCATCACTCTTTCTTCCATGGGTATACTTTCCAACAATTCATCTACTTCAGTCCAGAAATCTTCTTTCACTTGCCTCTCGCACCCCACATGGGGGCGTATGCACTGATTACATTTATCAGCACCCCTTCTATTTCCAGCTTCATGCTCATTAGTATGTCCGACACTCTGTTTACTTCCAAGACACTTTCAACGAAGTCTTTCTTCAAAATCACCCCTACACCATTTCTTTTTCCGTCTACACCATGATAGAACAGTTTAAAACCACTACCGATGTTTCTCGCCTTACTTCCTTTTCATTTTGTCTCTTGTACACACAGTACATCTACCTTTCTCCTTTCCATCAAATCAGCAAGTTCTCTCCTCTCGCCAGTCATGCTACCAACATTTAAATTTCCAACTCTGACAGTAACCTTTCTTCCCTTTCTTTTCTCCCGCACTCTCCTTACACGTCTTCCTCCTCTTCTTGTTCTTTTTTCCAACAGTAACATAGTTTCCACTGGTACCCTGTTGGCTTTCAGCGCCAGTGGCGGTCGTTGGTAACCCGGGCCTCGACCGATCCAGTATGAAGTTTCTTTGATGATTTGTCTGCATAAATGATTTGGCAAAAAGTTTTTACGCCGGATGTCCTTCCTGCCGCAACCTCCTCTTTTATCCGGGCTTGAGACCGGCACTGAAGGCACTGGCTTGTGCCCCCAGTGGCAGAGTTACTTCAAAATTTTAAAATACATTTCTTTAATTCAGATTCAGAAAAAAAAAATTCTCTTTCCCTTCCCTCCCCCCCTTTTTTTTCCATGTATTTAGATGAAATTACTGATTCACAAGAAAATGACATTTGTTTATTTCCTTTTCTAACCAGGTACAAAGAAATTACCAAAACTCAGTTATAAAGCATATTAGATATACCAAGTTTATACAGCAAATTGGAAGCCTACCATTAATTACACTAATTAGCAAAACCATGTGACAGACGTACATTTTTTCTGTACGTCCGTCGCGCTGTGTAAAATGTGTTATAACCTATGAAATATAGTGAAAATTTTAAAACTGTCAATGTTTCATATGTCTGTAGTTACAGTAGGCTACATGTTGTGGTTGTGCACGAAACATAATACAACATGGACAATTCTTGGCATGAGCCCCATACATAGTTTCTGGTCGAGATCAATTTAGGCTTACTATAATTTTCCTCCCTGAAGTACATTTTTGTCTTATTGTTATCAAACAGTGTGCAATATACACATATTGTCAGTACCATGGGCTTATATTACAAACAAAAAACAATTTTTGACTAAAATTTTAAGCAAATATCCAATAAAAACCAGGCAGGCAATACACAAATTATCACAATGTTATCATCTTGACTAACACAGCTACTCTACCTACTTCATCATAACAATGTTCTGTAATTACAATTACAGCTAAGATGATTTAAATATTGTTTTTTTTATATTCAAATTACAGGATATTATTATAAATGTAAGATAAGACACCTTATTTAGCATGAGTAACCATACAGTTATCTTGATTAACTACAATTACTTTGATTTTTCTTGTATTGAAAAAAAGTAGCTCGTGTTTATAATAATCTCTAATTGCAGAACCTTTAAAATCTAAACTTGCCCATTGCAGGATTCCTTATAAATGAAGAAGTTGACACCAAAAGCTAGAACTTGGCTTAATAGATCTAGTACAGTACAGTATGTAGTCTTTCATTAGTTTAACTGTCTGCATTTATAATTAATTAACAAAGTGCATTTTGGGGACCAAATAATCATTTTTCCTGGTTACAAGTTTAGATCCAACTCCTTTATAATCTGTTTACATGAATGTTCTGAACAAATTGACCCCACAATCAACAGCCTACACCAGTGGTTATGTAGATATGAGAACCTGCGAATATGACCCGGAGATGTGTCAAAGGTCAGAAATGGTATGTCCGGTCATTTTTTAACAAAATATTCTATTTATATAGCAAATATAAATATAAATGTTTTGAACAACTTAGCACCATACTTAACTCTCTACCACATGTGGTTGCGAAGATATAAGGGCCCTATTACTATGATTTTTGACTTTTGACATTTTGCCACATTTTAAATGTTACCAAGCCACCCTGAACCAATTTAAGAGGTCAATATTCTCTTTATCTCAAATGCATACAAAACATGGTCTGGTTACTAGCGTAATGAGGTTAACTGAGGATTATTTGACACAAAATAACCTAAATTATTTTATTCATTATATTTTACACTCATTATTTAAAAAAAAATTTAAAATCCAGTATATTTTGGTACTTTTATATCATATAAGCATACCAGTATATTAATTAATTAATAAAGTAATTTAGATTGTAGATTTTTTTTGTATTTTTAGATGTGTACGTCCGTCACAATTCAGACAAGTACGTCTGTCACGATAAAATTGTACGTCCGTCACAGTAAATTTATGGTGTTTTCATAGAGAAAATGAAAAAAAATTTAATTCAATTTTTATTCTGCTAGAAAGCCCACACATTAGTGGAAAACAACAGGGAAATATTTTTTTTCAAATGTCTCACACATCACAGAGCTTTAAATAAAAATATAGTGACGTAGGAAAAGTCACTTTCTCTGATTACGTCCGTCTCGGGGTCATTTTGACAAGTATCTCCGTGACGCATGCAAGTTAAAAAATGAAAATTGTTGGCCTAATAGTACTAACCAGTAGATGTAATGCAAACTTTAAAAAAAAAAATTGCAAGCTTCATTATGAAAATAAAGATTCACAAAATGTCTGAATTGTACGGCCGAATTTATGGAATTGGCCAAATGTTTAAATATGGTTTGTTTTACAGCTTTGTTCTACTTTATTTCATTGACAGAGCTCAGACATCAATGATGACCTCATCAGCATGGGATATGATAATGTAAGTTTAATATCAAAAGCTTATTTTGCCTGTTTGACTTTTTGCTGTGAATATGTTAATTCTAATAACCAAACATTTTAACTCAATCCCACAGATTTTAAAAAATAATTTTCTGTTTAAAAGTTGCTCTTTGTTTCCTAGTTACTGTAGTTAGTTTTTTTTGTTTTGTTTTAATAATATATGTATCCAAATGTTGTACAGTATGCATGACCTACTGAAAGCAGACACAAAACACTACCAGATTATTGTGGTTCAGTTACTCTAATGGGATGTTGCTGTAGAGTGCTAATAATTTAGGACATTAGTATAATATGGCTATCAAGAAATCATTATTGTCTATTTATTATTTACAGAAACCATTATACCCTGGCAGACCTGGTCCCTAAAAGGAAAGTTGTAAATGCAGTTGGTTAAATGAAAGAACACCCAGAAACCTCTGTTGATATCAACCATGTTTATATTTGGAACAGAATATTGAACTGTAAACCAAAAAGATGGCTGTGTTAAGTGTTACGATCCTACTATCACTAATCGTACTTAGGATTGTGTTTATAAGCTTTGCTGCAAATCTACACTGATGCCAGTCCTGAAATTACAGCCCATGATATTAATGAAAATATTTAAACATTTTACATCAGCTTATCAAAAAGAAGTAAGTCTGTACATTATTTAGGGAATTTAAACACGCGAAGTGTCTTGTCCAAGAACCAAGACAATGTACACAGCATGTGTCCTTGTACGAGACACTAGATCTTGGCTTGTATCTCTCTCTCTATCCAGGTGTATAAAGCAATATAAATGATGTTCTTATAGTTAAACAATGTTAATAAAGTGTTTTTCATTGCTTTCGATATGCATTTGGTTGACTGTAATTTGTAATAATTGTTGTACTGGAGATATTCTGTGAAACATCATTTACAGTAAATGGTAAATACTGATAGTAGCTTAATATTGGTTAAACTTTTACATTTAGACTCAAATGTTTCCCTGCTAAGTGATGTTACAGCAGATCACACTCAACTAATTCACTTAATTTAGTACAGTATTAATTTTAAAGGCATGTTAATATCATACACAAATGATAACCAAATTGGAACACTGTCTAACATTACACAACAATGTCATCATCACTATTGATAAATAACATCACGACTTTCAAATTGATCAGTTTGCCTTTTTATTCACGTGATTAGCGTCAATAATGATAAGCTCTTTTGTTTTGTTTTACTATGTGTATTGAGGGTCCCTAATGATCAGCTTCGGCTGGAGGGACAAGATTGCTGAAATAAATAAATAATAAATGTTATAACAATGCTGAAATAATAATGTTTACAATACATTTACACTAATTCTGTTAAAATATCTAACATTGTAGGAAAAGCCTACTTAAGCTTCATCAAAAACAATCAATTTGTCCATCTTTATTGAATAGCGAAGAGCTGTGATGAGTAGAAACATGCAGTTCATATATTAAAGGATAGTCTTGCAAAATGGCTACAGCATTAACCTTAAGAGTGGATTTCAGAGGCAATACATTCACATTTCATCCAGTAATTGTTGTGTGTTTAACAGTTATTTCAACATTGCGATAGTTGCTAATAGCCTGCGAGCAGTGTACACTGCCTTTTAGATTGTACTTCCATCAAACTTATACTCAATCATGCAAATCCCTCCAGAAATGTGGTAATTTTGGCCTTCCATTGTGCTTCGATAGTTTACATTTGGTTGTTCATCACAAGCTGGTGTATTATTGAAATACAGTAGTTGACATAACTGGGAAAAAAATGTTTATCATTAACATTGAGGGGTATATACCCACTCATATGGACGCAGGGTGACCTCGAATATCACAAAAGAACAAAGCGGCTGCAGATAACTTCAAAAGGAAGAATATAACTGTTAATCTAAGGCCATATTTGTGAAATATGGCGAAAAATAAGCCAAAAGATAACTTCAAAGTCATTAAACGACACTTCAGAAATCGGGAATCTCATTTCCCGCCATTTAGAAATCAACATTCTTGCCGGGGAGAATCCGAACCCCGCTTTCCCGTTGGAGTTTATTGATTCATGGAATCGTTTTAAAAAAGGGAAATCCTTGAATTTTGAAGAACTTAAAAGTCATAGAAAAACACCTCAGAAGTCAGGAAAGCTAATTTTCTGCCATCTAGGAATCAACATAATCCCGAGGGAGAACCTACACCCCCCCCCCCTCCTTTCTCTTTGGAGTTTATCGATTCATGGGGAAAAGAACATGTATGCAACTATTCTTTTTTTAGTTCCTATGCATGCAATGCAATAGGAACTATTGTAATCACTCTTCTTTTTCCTTTGTTTCTTATTGTGTGTAGTATGTGTGTGCGTGTGTGTGTGTGTGTGTAGACATTTATGCAAATGCGCATGCGTCAAAGTAAAATTTTCCGATATTTTGTTTTACCACGCGATGCGAGTTCGATGGAAAGTTTCTGCAGAGTTCAGTCAGGGCTCACGCTAACCGATCGGCAAGTCGGCATGGATGAAACTATTTTGGTTTTACGGCAAAAAAAAAATCAACTGCTGTGGCATAGGTATTTTGAGGAAGGCCTAAAATAAAACAAAAAGGTTTTAATACTAGCTGAAATACATTGTTTTTTCACTAACTCCATGCGACGTTTTTTTCTGTTGTATGAGTAGTCATATGAAGGTACTATATCCCTGACAGTTGGCTATGCAGCAATGTACCCTTTGAATGCAAATTGAAGACAAGTGAAGATATAAAGGCAGCCTACTGTCGGGTACATAACGACTGTCCAACTTTCCACAAAAACATGAGGCCTAAAAGCTAGGCCTAGTTCGGTACTAGGTGCTATGGTGGCAGATG
Organism: Anneissia japonica; assembly: GCF_011630105.1. Lineage (NCBI taxonomy): Eukaryota > Metazoa > Echinodermata > Crinoidea > Comatulida > Comatulidae > Anneissia > Anneissia japonica. The sequence continues at coordinate 124,718 of NW_022696039.1, forward strand.
TTCAGTCAGTGATATCATGTTATCGTCTAATACATTTTAATAATGTGTGTAAAGTTTTGAATGCACCGCATGGGTCGCCTTCTTTGTTATGCGGTAGTAGTAGTAGTATACGTAGCAGAGTGACGGCAGCAATCTAAGCCTAGCCTAGATCCTAGATAGTATACGTTCTTGATCATCGTAATGAAAACTTCGGGTGACAGACGATTGGGCCTAACTGGTGTGGACGATCGGACCCAAGATAGCTTCAAATAAATTTTAGTCCTAGTAGGGCACTATGCCTACGAAATGTTTTCAAAGAAATTTGATAAAAATATTACTGTAATTTGCCTGTCGAATTAAATTACCAATGTGGTCTAAATATATGTATATATATATATACACACACACATGTGTAAATCATCTTTATTCAATCTCAAGTAAAAAAGAAGACACATCAAATCCAGGTCAGGGTCTGTAGATACAGACCAATGCATGAAGACAACAAATACATATTAAACAAAATATCAAAAGAAAAAAAAAACATTTATCAGATTCAGATTAAAGGGCGAACGGCCAGATAGATTAGAGCCATCCAAGAACTATTACATTAGTGTAATATTTTCCCATGCAGGGTTAAACCTAGCATTCCAAATTGTGTAACTGGTTACGAGAGCAGTTTCTGAAATTTCCTTAATTATTGCTTTTGCGTTTCTTGAAGTTATCTTAAGAATATCTTTTATTCTACATTCATTTGCTGGAGTAATGAGACCTCTACTTCCTATTTCAAGGCAGGTAAGTTTACCTCTAAACCCATTTCTGACAATATCATTGATGGTATCTTTGTATTTATCCTCTTTTCGTCGATGCGCTTTATCGATATTCATTTCAAATGGTACGGTTAATTCCAAAAGTTCGATATTATTACCTGTTACGATAACAATATCCGGTTTTGCCTTCGTTATGGACGCTTGGGGGAATTGTTCCCCCTGCTATGGAGTAGCCTTTTACGTCTGCATAAACATTGTCAACCCTCCTATATTTCAGAATATATTTAATCAGCAAATCTATTATAGATTCGTGCCGCCACGTAAATCGGCCGTGTTCGAGTGATACAGGGCATGAATTTTGGACATGCACAAAAGTTTCCTTATTTTGACACATATTACACTTATCATTTGTTTGCTTACCCCATGTACGGAGATTACTAAAATTGGGAAAAAATATATGGATGCCCTCACTGCGAAACTCAATACCCCCTTAGGTAAATTATAAATCAAAGATCTCCATGTAAGGTCTGCAGAGATAAGGTGTGTAAGCTTTAGTAGGTCACCCTGTTTCCCTAGGGGTTCCACATATTGATGCCAGAATTCAATCCTATTTTCAAATATAGTTTCTTTTATATGGGGCTTAATTTTTGACCAATTGGTATTCGATTCAGCCCTAGAAACTGATCTATCGTGGACTACTTGCCATTTTCTAGAGCCATTTTTTTTTGCATTTTTCTTGACCATCTTATTTCTCTTTCTAATTTACATTTCGGAGCATGGGTTACCCGACTGTCAGCCTTAATCAGGGAACGAGAATATGCTAGGACATGTGATTCCAGATACACATCAGATATTCGGGGGAAATTTAATCCCTCTGGACTATGTAGGAATGCTGGTGTAGGTCCGTTTATGGCCAATCCAGTCCATTGTTTATTGCGTTTGTGTGTATGTGGTCAAGCGTTTGAAGCTGACAGTCAGTTAACTCATGCACTGTTAACATATAGCGAAATGATGGTGTAGCGTATTGTGTATATATATATATATATATATTTGAATTCGTTTCTAATATGGCTTTTATTGATGTTGTTAATTGTTCCATTAATTTTATTCTTTATGAATTCAAAGGTTTCCTTAGTTTTACCACTAAAAAACAACATACTACCGAGAAATTTCTCGGGTGCACTCTTCAAGGACTTAAGAATATTAGCCCCCAATGAAAAGTAACATTCATCAGGCTTACCGCCTCTGATGGACATGGTTTTACACTTAACAGGCTTAAGAGAAAGATGCATAGATTGTGTAATATCCATTATCTCATTCATTAGTTTCTGATGTGTCCTTTTGTCTTTAGTGATTAGACAAAAATCGTCTGCAAATGGAAGAGTGATAAATTTCTTTCCATCGAGTTCGTAGCCATACGCGGCTCCTTGGTTTTCAGGTAGTGTATAATCGGGTTGAAAGCCATTAAGAAAATTATAGGTGACAGGGGGTCACCCTTGAACACCCCCGACAGAAATTAAAATCCGATGACTGCCAAGCAGGACCACGGATTTTTCTACGGAGTCTTGAATAAAGTGTAGTTATATAACTGTGGATGGTAGGTGGGATTCTATATCTCTCCATCGTGTAGTTTATTAAGTTATGCTCGACTGAGCCAAAGGCGTCGGCTAAATCGAAAAAAGTTACGTGAATTGTCCTTTTCTTGTTTCTTGCGTGCGTAGCAATTCATTTATTACAATTGAATGTTCTACGCATCCATTTATCCCATTCAGGAACGCTTTTTGTGTTTCAGGACCAATATACATATTGCTTGTCATAAAGTTAGCTATTCGTTCGGCAACAATTTGATGGAATTATTTACCGATACAAGATATTAAAGAAATCATCCGAAAGATACCTGGTTTGCTAGTGTCACCATCCTTATAGATAAGGGTGACGACACTGCGTGACCATCTTACTGGAGGATCACCGCTGATAAGCAGTTTACTAAATAATGTGGCAAGTAGATGATGTGTTTCTGGAAGTTTTCGTAAGAGTTCATAAAAGATGCCATCTTCCCACGGGGCTGAAGTTGGTTTCTTGTTATTGAGAATTTTTCTGACGTCTCTGGGTCTCAATGGGTCGAGGTTAAAAGGTATGAAGTGTTCCTTTAGGGATATAGAGGGGAACCATTTAAGATTTTGGATATCGACGTTATTCGCTCGACTATATTTTTGGGGAAAGTATGTATTGGCTGTTTCCTTTGAGAAAGTGGGAGTTGATTGAGCTTTACTAATGTTCTCGAAGGCGTTGTGTAAATTCTTCACCGGCGTCAGCTGGCGAAACGTCGTTTGTTGAAATATCAAAGTGAAGCGGACCAAGGTATTGTTTAAGCTCGCGATTATGCGCTGCCCATTGGTCGCTTGTCAGGGACGGAATAACAAAAGAAATCTGTGCCGAATCCAACAACCAGGCACTTCGTCGTGTGCTATCGTCAGC
>NW_022696039.1:134942-141836 GCF_011630105.1 Anneissia japonica
TATATATATATATATATATACTTTTTAAGTCATGTATTATGCATAGAAACGTTGACGCCGGCAAGGCTCTGGTTTTGTTTATATATATATATACACACATAACAGGCCTATTTACTGTAATAAAAATGAGAAAGTTTGCCTAACCGTTTTCAAGAGGTGGAAAACCTTGAATTTTGTCCTGGCTTGAAGTCGGGAAAGCTCATCTCCCGCCATCTATCAAAATCAAAATTTTCCCGGGGGAAGACCCCACCCCCTTCCTTTTTGGGGTTCTTGTGAAAAATTGTGCCCCCATACCCTCTAAAAATGAACCTTTTCATATTCACATTCATCTTACTAGTCTTAATCAGTTAGTATTGCACTTAATTGGACGTAAACGACCGGATCTATTAAAGGTTTATTGTAAGAACATAGGATGAGACCTGTCTTTAATTATGTTATCAAGCTTCTTCAACACAGTTCTTGTATATATGTCATCAAAATTATCGACATCGGAGCCGATAATTTTACGAGCAGATTTCATGGTTCTAAGTATTTTATGTTTATTGACCTGAGATAAGTTGCTGTACCATAAAATACAGTTGCTAACAACTATACTTAATATAACACTAGTTAAAAAAACAATAATAGAATACCTCAGTGCTGACATTGAAAGACTTGAGTTTACGTAAAAAGTAAAAATGTTGATTAGCTTTTTTGCAGAGTAGCAGTGTGTTAGAGTTCCAGTTTAAGTTTCGAGTCAAAAATAATTCTTAAATATTTATGTTCATTAACGGTATCAATATTGTTTCCATTTCCACTAATAGCATTTAAAGGCGTTTTGTTTTGACGAAAATCAAATATGAGTTCTTTAGTTTTAGAAGCATTTAGTTAGAGATAATTATCCTTACACCACGTTTCAAATCTATTAACACAATCTCCATAGGCAAGTTCGTCTCCTTGATGTATTAGGCCTGATATGGAGGTATCATCTGCGTATTTAATCACGGCAACAAAACGAAGATGGTTTGTATTAGAATATGCTTCACATAACTGCATAGATGATGAGGAGATTGGGCACTGGGTAGTACCATTAAAATTAAGAGGCTCCTTAGATACAACTGCAACGCCACCAGCACGTTTTTCATCACGGGCAAAATGACAGAAATTATAGCAGGGACCAAAACAGGTTTCTTTCTTGCAACACGGACAAATTCCTTATCTGGTGTGTTAACTATTACCGTTTGGTTAGCAATCCCAGGCATTTCCACTGCATGCAGAAACTTCCTGTTTTCAGAACTCAAATGATGACTTAGTTTCTCCATATACTGCTCTCCATACTTTAATGATAGTCGACTCATTAAACATATATAGAATATCAACATTTTACTAAATAACACTGTACATTATACAGAGTTATGGCGTGTTCACTGGACTCCCTTCTTAAGCCTGTAGCGCGGGCTGCCTTGAGGTAAGCTATGGTAAGATTGAGGGCAGCATATCACTACATCCCCCTCTTTTAAGTTAACGTAGCAAACGATGTGTATATAGATTAACTATATAAATGGTTTATAATTATATCTTTAATTCTTTTAACATTAGGTAAATATTAGAGTAACTGATTTAGAGTACTAAAGTTCGTTGCAAATTTAAACATTTTAACTGTTCCAAATATTAAAACAAAGTTCAATGCTTTCACATTGCAAGTGTTCAAAAACAAAGCTCAGTGTTCAGAATAAACAAAGTTCAATGTTCCAACGTTAATAATACAATTTCAACTGTTCACAAAACAATGTTTCAAAACTCAACAGCTTGTATGACTATCAATAAGTCAATTTGTAAATCATATTTCTAAAACGATCTTCTCAAGTGTCTGCAATTGCGTCTCAGAAGATTTCCATTCTCGACTTGTACAATGTAAGATCGTGGTGCTGTACATTTTTCTACAACTTTTGCAGGTTTCCATTCTTTTGTAGACTTATCAAGAAGACGTACATTGCTTCCTTCATAATGGTCGAAGTTCACGAGTGTGCTTATCTGCATATTCCTTTTGGAGTTGTGTTGCTTGTTGCAGTTTATCGCTATATTGCTGCTGCTGTGCATTATTCGCTGGCTGGTGACTTGGCGTTAATGTCGGAATTGGTCGATTGAACATTAGTTCAGCTAGACTTGGTATACTGGTGTCTAGTGGTGTAGCTCTTACATTCAATAATGCTTTATTTATGTATCCACCAGTTTTCAAGCATTTTTTTTTTTATGATAGGCTTTATGTAGAGGATTTGTCGTTCGATAAACCCATTCGATTGAGGGTCTCCTGGGCTACTGGTGCTATGATCTATGCCCCATTCTGCACAGAATTCATCATACTCCCGCTGGAACTGGGGGCCGTTGTCGGAGAATATTTCAGAACATTTTCCAAACAAACTGAGTATTTCTTTGGTCGTGTTAATAACAGCTCTCATTTGTAGATGCGAATTGTTTCACAACAGGATATCTGCTGTAGCAGTCGCTAAGTATGAGAAAGTTCTTGTTACCAATCTCGAACAAATCGGTACCTAGCTTGATTCATGGTTTTGAAGGCTTTTCATGCATCACCATTGTTTCCTTTGCTTGTTGGGGTTGTAGCTCTTGACAAGCATTGCAATTTTGGCACATTTTCTCAATGTCTGTATTTATTTTTGGCCAGTATACACTTTCACGAGCAAGCTTTCGTGTCTTTTCGATTCCTTGGTGGGATTCGTGTAGTTGCAGTAAGAGTTGTTTCTCATTGTTTCTGGAATAAGTACTTGGCGTCCTTTAAATATGATTCCATCCTCAGTTGCAAGTTGATCGCGATAACTCCAGAAGCTTCTAAGTTCTGCAGGTAAGGCCTTTATCTCGCTGGGCCATCCAGTGTAGATAACTTGGCTTAAGTCATGCAGTGTTCTATCATGTTTAGTTTCCTCTCTCAGTTGTGCTCTTTTCGTTGGTGAGAAATTGATGAGGTCGATGTGTGTAGCGTCCATGTCGATATTAACATTTGACACATTAACTGCTAACTCAATGTCCTTGTTTTTCTCGGTGTTCGGTAATCTGGATATGACATCTGACAAAATCATTTGCTTACCAGGTTGGTATTTTAACTCGAAGTTGTAGCCCATTATTTTGACTAACATTCTCTGTAATCTGGGTGGTGCTGCACACAATGGCTTCTTAACTATCACTTCCAGAGGTTTGTGATCATTAATTATGTCGAATGGTCTCCCAAATAGATTTTGGTGAAATCTGTCAATCCCATGAACTACTCCAAGACATTCTCGTTCAATGTTACTATAGTTAGATTGTGTGGACGTCAGCGTATTACTAGCAAATACAATCGGGCGATTCTTTTGGATCAAAGTTGCACCCAGGCCTTTACATGATGCGTCGACTTCTAGAGTGACAGGTTTGGTTTGATCATAATAATTCAAACATACACCGTCTGTAAGTGCTTGTTGACCAGCTTGTAACTCCTTCTGTGGTCATCATCCCATTCAAATGGTACGTCCTGCTTAAGAAGGTCACGTAGAGGTGCTAATTTATTTGACAAGTTTGGGATGTGATTAGACATGAAGGTTACCATGCCAACAAATGTTGCAGTTCCTGTTTATCACATGGCTCAGGCATATTGGCAATATCTTCTATATTCAGTCAGTGTGTCCTGTAACTTTCTGGATGACCCCCTCAGATTCCATTTTATCTAGCTCTGCTTTAATCTTTGGTTTCATGTGGATTGAGCAGCGTCGTGGGGCGTCAATATATGGTTCTGCATCTTGCTTTAGATGTAGTTCGATTGGTTCTTTAAAACAGCCAACTCTATCAAAACATTCCGGAAAGTTCCACTTTAAATCATCAATAGAGTTTATCTGCTTCACTGGCATATTACATTCAACAACAGGTTTTCTGATTTCAGTATCATAGGTCATGGTTTTGTCGAATGTCATTAATCCCATATTTTGGCTGGATTGTTTCCCGATTAACGCTGGTCCTTCAACATCAACTACATGAAACCTGTGGGTGGATACCCTGGTGTTATCTGTTTGCTGTAAACCAAGAGTTAACGAACCGATGTATGGAATTGTATGATCGCTGTAAGAATACAAGTTTGTGTAATCTCTGCAAAGAAGCTCATTTGGTTCTTTGTCGAACATCTTACGAAATGTTCTCAGTGGCAAAGTATTTCCGGTTGCGCCGCTATCAACTTTCATATGAATAAGTCCTTTAGCAAGCAAATTGTCATGATGTACATGCAATTGTGTGTAGACTTCATTGTTTACATTTTGGCTTTGAGCGTGTATGCGAACACTATCATACAATGTAAGACTTGCTAAATCAGCATCTTTTTTAATATGCAACTTCATACATTTTTGACTTAGACTTAATGTTTGGATTATTCAATCTTTGAGTAGCTTTGGAAGTTTTACCTTTAGGCTTGGCTGATAGATTACCCTTTTTGCTAGAGGATGCTTGAGGCGATCTACAATGAACTTTCCAATGATTCTTCCTTCCACAGTTGTAACATGTATCACCCCATGCTGGACATTTAAATTTCTCATGTAGACGACCACAGTTTCCGCATTTGCGATAATGTTGTTGCTTCTGTTGGTACCTCTCAGCATTGTGAATAGCATGTGCAGGTATTTGTGTTGCCTGAAGATTCTTTATTGTAGAATTAGATGCGCTAATTGCTTCGAACTCGCGTTCACGTTCAATTACTTGAGCAACAGGGTTTTTTTTCAGGTTTTGTAAGGAGTTCCTTCCTGAAATCATCGTATGGGGTTGACACAACTACCATTTCTATTAGCCTCTCATTTAATTCATCCTTCTTGAAAGCGCACTTTAATGCTTTCTCACGTAGAAGTGATATGAAATCATTTATAGGCTCATCAGTCCTTTGCCTGAAGGTAGAAAATTCTGGGCGATGTACTCGGAAATTCATTTTGACTGATACGTCAAGTTGCTGTTCAAAAAGAGACCATAGTTCTTTAGGTACTTTATGATTTGCCTCAGACAGCCCTGATGACAAAATACGTTTCATTCCTTCATTACCAAATGCTTGCTTAATTTTCGTTGCTTTTTTCACATCTGACGTTATGTCATGATCCTCAAAATATAAGTTCATCCTAGCTTTAAATGAACGTAAACTTTCGGCAAGGTCTCTCGCCTCCCAGTCCATTTTAGGCATTTTAGATGACATAATTGAAGTTTCTTATGTCTAGCCTAGCGTATAATTCTTCCACACTATATGGTGGTTCACCGTGTTTACGGTATGCGTACACGCCGTCCGTACGTATGAAAATAGAAACCAGGCTGAGCTCCGTCCCAGCTAGCTCAAGGTAGTGGGCGACTCAAAAAAAAAAACAAAAAAAAAACGTTCAACAGTCACGTATTTGTGTAAAGTAAGTGTAGTATTTTACTTACAGGAGTTCCTTGGTATATCAGCGTTCACTAGCTGGCACCATTTAATGATAGTCGACTCATTAAACATATATAGAACATCAACATTTTATTCATTAACACTGTACGTTATACAGAGTAATGGCGTGTTCACTGGACTCCCTTCTTAAGCCTGTAGCGCGGGCGCGATTTTTTTTTCCCGTACGAAACATTTACATGAAACTCCGCTCGGGCCGTCTCGGCTGAATCGACCCGAACGCGATTTTTTCCCCTTCGAAACATTTAAATGAAACTCCACTCGGGCCGTCACGGCTGAATCGACCCGAAGGTCTCAGTGCAAAATTCAGGAGGTCAAAAGGTCATCAGCAGATAAACGTCTACAGAACAACTTCTGAGAGAACGTCGCTGTCTAATTCTTAAAAATACATTGATGTTATGGGTCGTTTAAAATGACATATAATATTTGATTAAGCTGCACGAGTAATGAAAAGTGTTATTTTAACTTGAGTTACATACTATGACAATTTTAATGTTTTAGTTAGGCCTGGGTTTTGCATAATTACCTAGGCCTACAAGTAGGCCTACTAAAAAAAAAGAAGAAAAAAAGCCCGTTAGTTTCAACAGTGAATAAAAATTTCAAAATCCGCCAGTTAACTAATTAAAAATTTGTATTCACTGTTGACACTAACGGGCTTCCGTAGTACGTTGTTGTTGTAGATAACATACTAACATTTAATAACATCCAAGAAGGTCACAGTTAGTTACACAGTGACGTACATCAACATAAGTCCGTGAAATTTCATAGGCCTACCGTAGGTAAACATAGAAAGAGCAATAATAGTAAAACTTGAGCGTCACGACATTGCGAAGTGTCTGCTCTTGTTCCTTGTATCGTACTCACTCGAGTCAATCCGAGAAGGCCCGAGTGAAGTTTCATGCAAAATGTTTCGTACGGAAAAAAAATCGCAGGGCGGGCTGCGATTTTTTTTTCCCGTACGAAACATTTACATGAAACTCCACTCGGGCCGTCTCGACTGAATCGACCCGAAAATTTCATAGTATTGCAGAATTCAGGTAAAAAGGTCATCAACAACTTCTGATCTGAGAGAACGTAGCTGTCAAATGTTTTTAAATACATTGATGTTACCATGCTAATACTAATGGGTCGTTTGAAATGACATAATATTTGATTGAGCTGCACGAGTAAAAAAGTGTTATTTTAACTTGAGTTACATACTGTGGCATTTTGTATTTTTTAGTTTGGTCTGGGTTTTGTATAATTACCTAAGCCTAACTACAAAATTATACGCTTTCTGGGGAAAGCGCGTTTCTCGGGGCGTTTGATCAAATGAAACATGGTGACAGTTATTTTCAAATTAAGAGAAGAGAAAGCTCTAAAATACTGGATGCCATAAGACCTGCCAAAATGGCAGAGCACCAATGAATGTATAAATGAGGCCTAAGCCTAGTTATTAATATCAGGCATAGTAATCTGCAGATTCT
>NW_022696039.1:143811-147440 GCF_011630105.1 Anneissia japonica
TTATGGCATCCAGAATTTTAGAGCTGCCTATTCTCAGCTCTTCTCTTAATTTGAAAATAACTGTCATTCTGTTTCATTTGATCAGATGAAGAAAAACGCGCTTTTCCTTACTCTTTGTGCTTTTCCCTGAAAGCGTTTTTAGTAGGCCTACTCGTAGGACTAGGTAATTATGCAAAACCCAGGCCTAACTAACAAATTAAAATTGTCATAATATGTAACTCAAGTTAAAATAACACTTTTCATTACTCGTGCAGCTTAATCAAATATTATATGTCATGGTAACATCAACGTATTTTTAAAAATTAGACAGCGACGTTCTCTCAGAAGTTGTTCTGTAGACGTTTATCTGTTGATGACCTTTTGACCTCCTGAATTCTGCAATGAGATTTTCGGGTCGATTCAGCCGAGACGACCCGAGTGGAGTTTCATGTAAATGTTTCGTACGCAAAAAAAAATCGCGGGCCTTGATGTAAGCTATGGTTAAATTGAGGGCAGCATCATGTTGAGGGCAGCATATCACTACACATACTTCAATAAAAGTGCCTTTCTCACATCTCTGAATACATTTACTCTGAGAATTCCTGGTACTTTTTTTTTCTAACAACTAAAAACCTGAACTACCAAATTTATTATTAAAAATTGTTAACATAAGCTCTACATATCCAATGTAGGGAATCTCTAATCCTTGAGATGCAGAAATGTTAATATAAAAGTTAGAATTTTAATTTATGATAAAACAATTGCTACATTAAATTAAATTAAAAATATCTTAACGATAACAGCATATTCTAGTCTACTAGTTTTGTCCAACATCAGGGTCTTCAGTTAAGTGAAGATGTTTCTTTAGAAATCCTGCCTACTACGTCCAACTGTAACGAGGCACGAAAACATCACAGTTTATGTTTCCCAAATTGTTCTTTGTTTTTCATTTTCATGATTTTTCTTTGATACATAACTTGTAAAATTTTGGAAATAACGAGAACATTTTGGCGTTAAACATGAACTGATGTCATTGTGATGTTTTTTATGCCTCGTCAAAAAAGAAGACATTAATAATATTACAATAACAAGCTTTTCAACACCATTGACTTCAATAAATGCAGATGTAAAACATTTTTCTTTACAGCATCTGAGGGAGTATCCAAGGAATTGTCTAGAGATAGTGATGAAGAAATTAAAACACATCTTGTACAGTCAGAAAAGGGTGTGTTGAAAGCTTCACTTTACACTTCATTTCAATAATGTGCGTGTATATATATATATATATATATATATATATATATATATATACATAGTAAGTACGTATACGTACGTACATAAATACATACATACGTACATACACACATACATACGTACATACGTACATGTGTATACGTGCATACGTATACGTGCATACGTATACATGTATACGTGTATACGTACATACGTATGTGTATATGTATGTGTGGGTGTGTATGTGTGTGTGTGTGTGTGTGTGTGTGGGTGTGCGTATGTATGTGTGTCACGGTGTATGTATATGTATATATGTATGTATATATATGTATATGTATAGTTTTAGGCTATCTTGTTGTTTTTGATTTACTTTTAGTTACTTTTTAATTTCATGATTGTAAACATTATTTTTTTTTCTTGGATATATTCACTGTATGTACCGGGGCTTTCTTGAAAAACAGTGCTAGTCACTGAATATATACCCCCTGGTTAAAGAAAGCTTAAATAAATAAATAAATTGAAGCAGTGAACAATTTGTGGAATGGATTGGTTAAAGACCTCTTCAGTCAATTACAGTATTGCAGGCCTCAACAACACTAGGCCCTATCAATCTTTTTATGTTTAACATGTTTCATGAGGGAATTTAATGTGTAATTCAGATATATTTATGTTTAAAGCGGGGATTATTTCAACAGAAATCTTGGTGCGTGGGCCCGAAGCAATGGAAGCTTTAAATAATGCTCTAGCTGAGGGAGAAGCAGTGGTTAATCAAGGAAGGTAAGTTTTCTTGGGCCTCGAGAGAGTCAGCAAGACATCTACATTCAAGTCATTTATAAGGAATACATAAGCTAAATATACAGCTTTCACTACATTAGTTAACCAATCGAAATATTTGAAGCCTTCAATAATGCTTTTTAAGGAACCTGTAATTTAAATATTTGTATTAAATTCAATAATCGATAACTGAAATGAATATATCATTAATATATCAATCCATTTCTGCACATTTATCTATATATTAAATATTTAAATATGTACATTCTGTACAGTAATATGTATCTATATTATGCTTTCTGTAGTAGTAATATCTCCAGATTAATAATTTCATTTTGCTTTAGTTTTGATCCAAATGAGGGTATTACGGACAAAATTGCCAACAGAACAGTGTGTACCCATGAATTGCACAATGAATTAAATTGGAAGGAAACACCAACTGATCATTGTAAGTAAAGTGTAAACATGTTTGTAAAGTAAATCATTGCGAATCCATGTGGCTCATATGGACTGAAGATTGAGACCTCGAGGTTGGGATCCCAAATCATTTCCATTGTGCCAAACCCGCTTTCACTAAACACATTTTTTTTACCTATCATAATTCAATTCCCTACACAGTTGGGATTTTGTAAATTTGTCGATGGATTATGCAGACAACCATTCAACAACAATTCAATTATTGAACTAAGAAAATTAATCTTATAGTAATTTATATATTATTCTAATAAATTATTTATTTACTCCCAACAGCTGGCACCAATAGCATGCATGAAGCGAAAATGGCGGATTCAATAGCGAAAAAATCATTAAAAAGGGCAAATGAGGAGCACATAGAAGTAACAGAACAAGTGAGATTTACACACTAATTATTTAAGTTTCATGTATTATTTTCTTTTGTTTTTTATGAATGCTTAATGGTAATTGCAAGTACTCAATAGTTATTCCTTATTTCTTTTGTTTACATTTATTTCAAGGGCGTGTTATCACCACCTAAAGCAGAGACGAAATACATTCGGGGTAAGACATTCATGTTTGCTGTTTCATAAGAAATTTATACATAATTTTTTATGTAACGTTTCACAGAGAGGGCCCCCACGAGGCATAGGCAATGATGAAAATAAAACCGACTGCTTTAGGCCTATGTTTTCTTTGTTTGTTCCCCATCGTAATTTATTGCCCCTCTTTTGGAATAAGTAATTTGCAATCAGTAATTTGCAATCGTATACTTTTTGTTTGCAAATTTGCTTTTATTTTGGTTACGTAATCACCAAACTGGGTTTGATGTAGTAAAGGTTGCACCATTGATACAAATAATTCTCTGAGGAAAGAAATGCAAAATCACAATTGAAGCAGTGAACAATTTGCGGAACGGATAAGTTAAAGACCTCTTCAGTAAATGACAGTATTGCAGGCCTAAAAACACTAGGCCCTAGCCCATATGCCAAATAACTGGGCATATAATTATGGGAATGCCCACATTTATTCCACATGGATTCAATGTGCCAAATATCTGGGAAAATACATATTGGCATGCCCATATTCAGTCTACATGGGCACCACATGCCAAATAACTGGGCAGATAATTATGGGATTTCCCACATTAATCTACACGGAGCCCATGTGCCAAATATCTGGGAAAATAA
>NW_022696039.1:147597-150832 GCF_011630105.1 Anneissia japonica
TATAGAATTAAGATCTAAAATCAATATTTTGGTATTTCAATGGTAAAATGTGAAAAAAATGATCCAAATACATAGTATTTTTAAATTTTAAAATATAGTAAAAAATAGCTTACTTAAATGCAATTATTATGCAGAATGTATATGTTGGAAAATTCTAAATTCATGTTATTTTACAAAAGAATAGGTACTATTATCATTTTTAAAGGTGAAAATTATAATTTTCAAATAATAAATTATTTTTTTTGTTTTTTAAAAATTTTGGTTAATTTATGTGATTCCGCTACCCAAAAAGTGATTTTTTTTTTTATTTTCTCCAAAAGTATTGATTTTTCAAAAATGAAAGTACAGGTGATAATAGACTACTGATAGATGTATCAGAAAATAATAGGCTTTAAATACATTTTTTTATATATTTTTAGAAATAAAGGTTTAAAAAACGTGATTCCGCTACCAAATGTAGTATCGGAATGACGTGTATTTCCGCTACCAAAATATGCTACCCACTAAGATAGCAACAAAATTCAACTTCTTTTCCAAGTCTCAAATGGATTAACAAATTTCAATGGTTAAATGATACAAATAAACAATAATTAAAGCTTGGATCAACTTTTTTGTTCAAATGCAAGTTTAGGTATGGGAAAAGGGCGAGGTGTACTTTTCTCAGAAACTTCCAATAAACTTTCTACTTTAGAGTTTTTGCATCAAAGAGGTACTTGTTAATCAAATAAATTTACTTATAATAAACAACTTATTTAAATTTGTATGGTTGGTTTTTACTCCACCTACTAATTTTAAGTGCTTGTTATTGGCTCACAAACCAGTGACGAATGTATTCTTATGCATCTTAAAGAATACTGCATCACTTTTTTTTTATCATTGAGATCCAAAATTGATCCAGATTGAGTACCAAAATGCCATTAGCTGCTGCAGAGAACTGATGCTTTGTGATGTTTTAATGCTTCCATGTACACAGAGATTGAACATTAACAATAAATAATAATTTTAATTAATTTTAATTTTGTGAAAATTCACATGCTGCTTTTGTGTGTTGTTAATATCAAGCCCGTAGCCAGGAGGGTTCGTTGGGTTCGAACGAACCCCCCTTTTTATGAAGTGCCCTTTCAACAAAGGCTGGTTAGCCTACACTTTAGGCCTAGCCTAGAGCCTATCATCATTAAAAGTCCTAATTTAATACCCGATTGTTAGGCCTACCTAGTAACATAAAAAATGTGCCTGTCTCAGAATAAACCATACTGGATTCTTTGGAGTTTGTATCATGCTACTGTTGTTAAATTACCAATACTGTACTGTAGTACTAAAGTAGTAGTTTTTTTTTTGTTTTCTATCTTTTCCCAACTCAAAAAAATACCTCTTTAATATATACATTTTTTTTAATGTATGGCCTCTCAAATCAATTAAATAACACATGTAAATGCTTAGAATGCGGGAGCTTCAAGGGTTTTGGCCCTCGACCCACCGGGGTCCCTTGGCAGCCCCCTGGCCCCAGCCAATGGTGCTCGCAAGTGCCCTTTCAGTATCAAAAAGAACCCCCCTACAAAAATCCTGGCTACAGGCTTGAATATACTTAAAAATCACTAGTAAATTATAGCAATATTCCAATGTCATTAAGCTACTGTCATTCCGCCCCCATAATTATATTCATAAATGATATTATATATTTGATTAAGTTAAATAATTAAACAACTAAATTTCTCAGAATGTTTTTAAGTATAGATAGGCAAACTCTAGACTAAAAATATAATGTTATTGTGTTTTGGTAATTACATTTTATTGTGTTTTGGTAATTACAGTATAAACAATCCAATATTTTTATTAATTTTCATAATTTTTATAATTGTGTTTGAGACTTGATAAAGTAAAATAAATTTTGTTTCAAATACCAAATACCCATATGTTATTAGCTGGGGAAATACATGGGCTTTAGCTAGTGTTTAATTTACACATTTACATATGCCAAATAACAGGGAAGATAACTTTGGGAATTGCCACATTTAATCTACATCTGACCCATATATGCCAAATATCTGGGAAAATTCATATGAACATGTACATGTGCAATCTACATGGGTCCAATATGCCAAATTCCTATATGCCAAATTCCCATAGGACCTAATGTGTCAAATATATAGGTAATAATATTTGTGCCTGTGTTTACTCTACATATAGCCCCATATGCCAAGTAACTTGGCAGATAGCTGTAGGAATACGCCACATGGGGCCCATGTGCCAAATATCTGGGAAAATGCATGGCCATTCCTATGTTCATTCTACATGGGCCCCACATGCCTCATACCTGGGAAGATAATTATGCCCTGGAATCCCCTCTGACCCACTGTTAATTATACTTTATCTTTAAGACGTTTACGTCAATGCACCTATTCTAGTGCCGTCGTCTTGTAGCGAGTGTAAAGGAAGGAAGATTCATAGGCCTAAGAAAGTGAAGTAAAAGTAAGTAATTTGTACTTGTGTAGCCTAGACCTAACTGTTGTTGAATTCCCTAAATATACTACTGTGCCAGGCCTAATTCGCGGCCAAAACCATTGCATTCCTTGGGCCTAGGCCTAGATACGTAGGCCTAGGCCTTCTTGTTTAAGCGTATGCTGGCCTAGTTTCTTGAACGTTGGATCGCCAGTTAACTCTCAGGCTAGGGGCATAAACCAGGGCATATCCTACGTTTTTTGTCTTATTATATTTTTCGCCGGTGTATAGGCTAGGCCCTGTCTACCTAACTAATGTTATTGTGTATAGCTAGGCCTAGCCTAGACTTTGTGATGTAACTTTAATATAGGGGACCTGGCTGGCAAGCCCTTCCCACCCCCAAGCCTAGGGGGCGTAGGCTGTCCACATATACACCAGAATATAATGTCGTTGTCAAAATATTGAATTCCAACATGATGGAGTGCATTACAATTCAAAGCTGTTTTCTGTTTCTCAAGCATAAAATACTACACTTTATTTAATGGAAGTGGATTTATTTACGTCGTCGTAAACAAATCAGTAAACGATATATTTACATAAATGAAACAACGCATGCGCAGTCATACTTTAACAAACTTGCATTTTCAGCACTCGATATTAGCGTGGCCTCCCATGGCCGCGGTGATTCCCCCAAGTTCAGCATGAGTAGTACTAAAGTGCGAGGCAGCGAGGCATGCGAGGCAGCGAGGCAAAACGACGATTCATGCGAGGCATCGTTTTGCCATTGCCAAAAGTG
>NW_022696039.1:150886-166411 GCF_011630105.1 Anneissia japonica
TACCGGTGGTCTTTACAAACACCGAACGTCGAACTTAGGTCATGCTTATGCATATTCATATTTAACAGCTCACTAAACTGACCTTACATAGCGCCCTCTATAATTTCTACCCTAATTGTATGGGAATAAAAAATAATGCAGCAGATAATGGATCACCCCCTGTGATCAGCGATGTTACTGACTATATAGCCTAAGCCTAGGCCTAGGCGGAGAAAAATAAATCCACTGTGGTAGCAAATCAAATTAAGTAGCAAAATTGACAATGACTATCAGGCATAATTATTAAATAGTACGTAATATTACTTTTACATTTGATTTTTGTTGTTCTCTGCACATATTTCGATGTAAAACGATGCCTCGCATGAATCGTTGTTATGCCTCGCACTTTTGGGAATGGTAAAACGATGCCTCGCATGAATCGTCGTTTTGCCTCGCTGCCTCGCATGCCTCGCTGCCTCGCACTTTAGTACTACCCGTTCAGCATGGCACTTTAAATTAATTTATAATTTTGTTTTTTATTTTTTATTAAACGTAATTTAATTTTCTACAACAGCACAGTATGTAGTTTAATCACTAAATAAATTATTAAATCATTGTGTTAAATTTTCAAATAAAAGTGATACTGAGCTGATATTATGAGCTTGAAATGTTATGTTTATCTTATGTTTATTTGTTAAATGAACACACTTGACCTAAATACAAGGCCTAGGTCTATGCAAGGTTTCCTTGCTAAAACTTAATTACCAGGAATCAAGATGATATTCTTCTAGGCCTACCAGTATTGTTATATAATAGTCAATCATCACAAGTTAAATAACACACTAATGTTTTCATTCAAACAAATTTACCCACGTCGTCACTAACAAAAACAACATTGTTATGTCTTCAGACTGGTCGAGCATCGAGCCCCAATCGATCACGAAGAACATACAGGAAGACCATGTTTGGTGAGCACATGATTCCCTCTACAAAGTACTGTACGCTATGTGAAGCAAGAAGTAAACAACGAATAATCGTGTATTTTCTGTAAGATATTGAATCACTACGAAAAAAGTGAAACCAGGGATATGTAAAACACATAAAATACTTCTCCCTGGTAAGACAAAACAAATATTTTTAATGTTTTATTCAAAAATATTTTTTCAAGTAGTCTGATCACTAACAAAGCAACATTGGCATGATGTGCATGTGTCTACGAAGTAAGGCTACAGAACTCAACAAATGATTGAGTAAGATGAACGTAACATTTCCAGCTCATAATACAGTATCACTTTTATTTGAAAATTTAACACTTGATTTAATAATTTATTTAGTGATTAAACTACATTCTGTGCTATTGTAGAAAATTAAATTACTTTTAATAAAAAAAAAAAAAAAAAATTATAAATTAATTAGTGCCATGCTGAACTTGGGGGAATCACCACGGCCATGGTAGGCCACGCTAAGCTGAAAATGCTAGTTAAAGTATGACTGCGCATGCGTCGTTTCATTTACGTAAATTTTCGTTTACTGATTTGATTACGACGACGTAAATATATCCAATTCCTTATTTAATATCAGTATAGGCCTACATCTTTGTGCAGCCTACTGTATATTGTCGATTTTAATTGTAAAGTTAAACATTTTCTTTATTTCTTCTTTATGTTGTGTTTTTGTTAGGAGTAAAAAAAAAAAACAAAAAAAAAAAAAAAACATGACATCGATAGGCCGTTATTAATGGAGCTACTGTAAGTACTGGCGAAGATGGACACGAAAACTTAAAATTCAATATCCATTATCAGATCACCAGTCCTGAGCTGCAGTATGTGCTACCTGCCAACATACCAGTACTTTCTATGGAGGCATTATAATAATTTTGATCGGTTCTTGAATATGGTCTTGTGCAAACAATTGGTGAGTTTTGTTGTGAAAACAATAATAATAAGTGAATACTTTATTAAAGCGAATAGTAATATACAGACATATAATGTGATTGGGATTCCATTTCATCACTTGTCACAAGTTGGTCAATGGTAGGGATTAGATGATGTACGCGTAAAATTAGATTTCATAATTCCATGATATAATAGTAAACAAAATACTACATTGTTGTCTTATGCTAATGAAATTTTTAATTAAAGCATAATGTTTGTTATTTTTTTGTTTTTACTTTATTTTCTTTTATTTTAATTGGATTTGATAAACCTACTTTCATTAATATATTTAACTAAGTAATTAACACAGCTTGAATAACTGTTTGTGTACCTGTACAGTAGTGTGCTGAATTTGTGATGTGCAGCCTGAGAGTCACCTTAACAGACTACATTATTTAAACTTGCACAAAACTTGCGAATTATTTATTTTTGTACTTGAATTTTTTACTTAATGTTGCCTAATTAATTGTAATGCCTTTATTGTAGAATATTTATGTGTTTAATGGGGTTGTGAAGTTGTTTTGTAATGTTTTTCTCCCCTTTTGTTAAACTTTAATTTTGAATGAGAGATTGCAATATAGTTCTTCGTATTTCGTATTTCGTAAACACCTCATTTAAACTTACCACAGAACAAAAATTTCAAAATACATCAACTACTTCATGTGATGGAATTTGGTGCTATTATATAATCGTTTGTTTTATTTACATGGTAATTCACTTAACATATTTATAATATATTTTACAGTATTTTCAAGCCTTGAAACTTGTTTAACAACACTTAAATCTATTCTGAACAACTTTGTTTCCTGACTTCATCTGAACTGGATCAAAAAGTACTAAGAAGTTTCAAAAGCTCAAGATTGTCAAAATCGGTAAGTTAATAGATTCTAAAAACTAAATGTTCCGGCGAGACATTTTTATACCTTGTTTATCGAACCCGCCTACTGCAAATATTGATATTTTTAAAATATAAATAAAATTTTATTTCTAAGCAATCAGCGCACCCTCCACCACAAAAAAAAAAAAAAAGAAAAAAAGAAAAAGAAATTGCCGTAAAAAATTAGTTTTTTAAAATTTTAATTATGCCCTCCACTGCCCTGAAATTTCCAAAGATATACATATTTATATAAATTTTAAATATTTAACCATCCTACTTTACATTCACCAATAAAATTTTATATTTATTTTCTCCTCCATCTGGATGTTTTAGGCAGACTGTATGCTGAATAAAAAAACTAAATTTTATCTTTATTTTTATTCTGCCCTCCTCCGATGATCTTTAGAAGAATAAGTACTCGAAACAAGGTATAAAGGAAGTAAGTTGTTACTTTATTATTCGTAAAACCCAATCTGTTTAGCTTCTATAAATATATATTGAATTATAGGATGATACTCTTATTAATAGTACTCAATACATCCTTAATAAAATCATATTTAAGACAATCAAAGTGTTTAATACTGTAAAACCAGCTAAAAGTGTTTAATGAGGATTGTAATTATCATGTAATTATTAGCTGTGTCTGGCCAACAAAACCCTAGCAGATGGGCAGGTTTATGCCTGTGCTTTTCTAGCCTAGAACTCATGATACGATATTGTCATCATAGATGATCTATAGTATGGTGTTCACCTCATCAATAAATTCAGGTGTTAGGGCACATAGAAAGAATAATATTCCTTTTAAAAAAAATGTGATGAGGGTGGGTTTTTTTAATTTTTTATAACCGCATCAATATTTCCAAATAGTTAATGTACACAGGAGTGATAATCTAACAATTTGTTCATATGTGCCCTTATCAATTCGCGAAAGTTTCATGTCACAAAAGTTTCTTGTTTTACATTAGTTGTAATGCTGTAATTTAACCTCTTTGAATTTTTTTGTGCACCAAGCCTCTTAGTTTTTACAGCCAGGCCTTGCTGAAGACTAAGTGGTTAATTCTAGGAAAATACTTGCGTTGCATTCATCTGTGATGCAATTGTGGAAGTGCTTCGCAAATAGCGTAAAACATGTCACATTTTGCGATGCGATACTGGGTAAATCGAACGCTGAAGCCCAGTAAAAATACTTTATCGTAATTAAAATTAGATCTTCTTATTCACATTCACTTCACACTTCCAATGCATAATAAATGTAATAATTTGTCATAATTGTGCTGTGATGATTGTGCGTAATCCCAAAGTTGTTAGGAGACATGTCACCTATATCAATAGTTCAGACCTAAAGTAAATTTGTACAAAAACAAAAGTCAATGAAAACACTAATTTTATTTGTGTTGCATGTCTTTTTTTTATTTGATAAATCTGAGTAAATCTTAAATGCTATTATTTTTAGACCTGTCTTCTTTTTTTTTCCCAGGGCCAGTTTGCAGAATTCTGAAATGCGAGGATGCAACTAGATGTGAAAAAAAGGAGGCGATTGAATACTTTCTTAATAACCTTTGTGAAAACTATGAGGGAAAAAGGCATTCGTACTTCTGTTACTATGATTCATGGTGAAACTATTGACGATTCTAATTGATACACTCTTGCATGGACCCTATCAATTTGAGGATATTCATAATCTGTAAAAACGTTAAATATGTGATATTCCCAATGCGATCAAAATGATGGAATATTCTTACTTTCCAAGGAGCTGGAGAAATTGAATTGTATAGTTACTAAGGGACATTAAGAAATTTTGATTTCATTTATCACTATTTGTATTTGCAGTTGAAAATATTGCTTTCTCTACAAAATAAATAAAATGATTGATCTGTTAAAATGAAATAACCGCTTTGTTTAATCATTGCAGTGAAAATATTTTGTACTATATGTACAAATGAAAAGTTTTATTTTCAGACAAGGAGTAATTTGTTGCAATGTACACCTAGCTCATGCCTATCGACTCAGCCAATGTTCAAACCAGAGTTAGAAGCCAAGTCAGAAATGTGTGGCCTCCATATTTGTTCTCTCTGGGCCATGTCAGCTAAACCATACCGGCTCCCATATTGGCAAACCAATATGCCATCCATATGAGCCAGAAAATATGGGCCTCACATATGGGACACCTATATACCATCCATGTGCAGTTGCAATGGGTACCATGTTTGTCCCACATGGGGCTTTGGTGGAGAATACGAGGGGCCCCATATGGGCAGACCCATATTACATCCATATGGGCCAGAAAATAATGGGCCCCATATACCACCCATGTGCAATTGCATATGGCTACCATGTGAGAATCCTGTATGCCACCCATGTGCAAATGCATAAGGGTACCATGTTGGCCCCATATGGGTTGTCTAGAAGATGTGGGCCCCACATGGGACGTGGGTGTAGAAACCCTTTTTTGGCTCAGGGTACAATAGAGCGAGGTCACTACTGGACCATGGGTAGGGATACCAAAGGTGCCCCTTAGAGATCGGTTGCCCTGCAGACCGCCGCACCAGAGCGCATAGACGTTACACCACTGATCATGGATAATGGCTGAAAACTCCGTCTTAGGTCTCCGTCTTTTGGCCTTTTTTTCTATCCTGATTTATTAAGTCGTTGGAAAAATTTGACATCGGGGATATAGCGTTGTATTCTTCGTCAATCAATAGAAAATTCAAAATTAGTGAGTGGTAAAATAATTGAGCTCTCATTTCCCCCATTGCTCGATTCGCCATTGAACTTATGGGTACACTTCATTTTTTCCACCCTTTCTTCCTTTTAAGTCTTCTCAATTTTGTTTTTAATTTTTCGGAGGAACTGACAGGGATGGGGACGAGACCCCTTGGCTCCCCCGCTGGATCCGCCCCTATGTGAAAGGTGGTATAGCTTGGTGGGAGGGTTTATTACCTAACAGCTTTTGAGCTACTTGAAAATTAGCGTTTGTTCTTTCCCACTTCTGTCAATCTCAGCATGTATTTGAGTTGACTTTCCTAAAATTTTTTTATTCATACCATTCAGGTATGGGTTGATAAAATTTAGTTTGTAAACCATTGAATGAGGTTAAAACAATTTTAAAATTAGTATTTATGTACTAATTAATAAACTGTAATCAACACGTCGTGTAATGGCTTACAAACAAAACAAATAAGCCTAAAAAAATTAAAATAATTGACCGATTTGTTTTCAAAAACACAAAAAAATAGCCCTTCAAATATCCCGTAAAACATTGTTAATAATTTGGGAAAAAAAATAAGAAGTAATATTGGATTGTCTTGGTAAACACAATATATATATATAATATTATAATAGATGATATAATATATAATTATTATAATATATTAGATGGCCTGCTTGGTGTGTAGTATTTTCTTTAACTTTTTAGAATCAATGTATGAGTTATATAAAACAAATATTGACTACTTTAGATTCCTGGAACGGTGACTTCCACCTTCTCGGTGATGTGTGGAGACCGTAAGGTAGGTGTCCACATCACCTTGGGGCAATAGATTTCACCATTCACTTCATGAGCAGTATAATAATAATAAAAATAATAATATTTGAATACAATTATTTTTTCCAGTCCAGCCCTGTCAGAGAGGTTTTGTTGCTCGTATAGGCAAAAGGGCTGACGAATGGCAGCACATAGACAAAGCTAAAATGTTATCACAAGGTAAACACTGTTTATTTATTTATTTTAGTTATGTATTTATATACTACCCCACACACGAGAAAAAAAAATATAGAAACAGGACAAATTTTAAAATGTAAAACTAAAATTTGAAAAATAGAACTCTATACATAATATAATAACACATTCTCAATAAGATGCTTTCAGGAATTGTGCATAGTGGTCAGAAATTTAAAGTGGGTGAAATTTAGCACAGCGACAACACGACAGCCAGTTACAAACCGTGTTTACTTTGAACTTATTTCATGATAAAATAATTTTATACTTTGTTTTGCTTGAAAGTGTGCGTTCGTCATGGGTATGCGGTTAAAATGCGGTTTAGATGTGTAGTTTGATTAATCAATACATTGAATAATTTTGACCATGATTACAATGTGTCCATCGATAAGTTACACAAATTAAACACGTTTTGTATAAGTTAGAGTTTTAAATTTTACAAACACGAGTTACCGCTAAATTAAAACAGATTAAAACAAATATTTATTTATATATTTATTCAGCTATAAAAGGAAATATACAAACGGCAGCCGAAGACTGAAATGAATGTATTTACAAAAATAGAATATATATAAATTGCAAGAGTATTAAAAATAATGTATAAGCCTATAAAATTACAACTGTGTCAGTATTAATTCTAAAAAAAATAGAAACATTTTGACAGACGTTTGTATTATCATTGTTGACACTGTTATAGTAGCGCAAAAAGTTTGAACAAAAAAAACGTACAAATGTCCATCGTAGAGTAAAATGCATGTTGATCAAAACAATAACTGAACTGAAGGTAAGTTGGCAGAATATTAAATTAGACATACAGGTTTGAAGGCAATTTCATATAAACTAATTATGGTACTTATTTTACAAGCATTGAGGCTTGAGTGTACTGCCTAGAAATAGTACGTTTCTATATGATATGATGCTTCAACTTTGTCATGGTTACTTTAGGTTTTGTAGATGATGCCATAATTGCGACAGTGTCTGAGGAAATGAACTACAGTTGGAAAAGTTTTGGTGTCCGTTTAGGTGTTTCGTGGACTAGAGTTAACCGGTTTTGTGCTGAGGAACGGCATGACTCACAAAAAGCTATCTCTAATATGCTGAAGTATTGGAGAAAAAATGTCAAAAATGAAACGCATCAGCAAAAAGTGTTGTGCAGTGCTTTGAGGCAACACGGGTACAAGAGACTAGCTAGGGAATTATTCGGTGATGATCTCGGCTGCGAAAGTCTGTCCTTAGACAAACATGAAGGTGAGTTGTAGTGAGAGGTAAACTAATTATTGAATTAAAATTGCATAAAAGTGTTTATATCTATATAGAAATTATTACAACGTACGATTAAATCAAGGAGTTATATTTTATCATGAGACGTAATTCTGTTGTTATCTGTATTTCTACCAAATATTGTATAATACCACTTAAGATGACACTATATTCTTTGTCTCAGGATATTTGGCTGATGTTGACTTGCTATTCGTCGCCGAGAGACTTGGCGTTGACTGGAAAGCCTTTGGAATTTGGAATGGCATGAAGCATCATGAAATAGAACAAATTGAGATGAGTTTTCCAGCATTACCTATTGTAGACACCATTTTAGAAATGTTGATCAAGTGGCGTGAAAAGCAGGAACCTCAAGAAAACCACCTTGCAAAGATGAGTAATAATCTGGAAGCTTTCGGAAAACGAGACACAAAAGAAGAACTCAACAAATACTACCAGGAAAAATATCAGTAAAAATAAATGAGAGTACACATTTAAAAGAATAAACATGAAACTCAATTGTATTCAATAAAATGTACCGTGCCATACCGTAAAACCTCATATAAAAAGCCCTGGAAACCTACTGCTTTTTTTTCCCGAACTTTGGATGGGCTTCTTTTTGAGATGAGCTTCTTTTTGAGATGGGCTTCTTCTCTAGGCTGTTTTCGCAAATTAAAGAGGGGCGGGGAGTTTCTTTTTGAAATGAATGCTCTAAATTTTGGGAACTACTATTATACAACAGTAAAGGGCCACTGTAACATCACTCTGTATCATGGAGTGTACTAACCGGAATTAAATCACCTAAACTACTGTATAAAAAAAGCATGTTTTAAATTTATGTTGTTTTTCTGAAATATATAAATATATACATATATATATATATATATATATATTTATTAGTAGTTACTTTAACACTCTTACTGAAATTTAAAAATGTATATGTCTTTATGTATAGCCTAATATTTTAAAGATTTTTAACGTAGAAAGGTGTTTGATAAAAACATATTCAAAATGTAAAAGATAACCCGAATAAAATATTCCTTATTGTTTGTCTTTACGAATGACGACGGCGACGTCTGTGTTGATGTCATGATGTTATAGCATAAAATTGCAAAAATATGATGTACATAATTTTTATTTAAGAAATTTCAATTTATGTATAAGTATGTAAATCTGTAAATATCTCTGACCAATACAAACAGGACAGATACTCACCTATAACGCCACTAAATTTTGAGGGCTCGTGGGACGTTTCCATAGTACCCCTCGTCCTATGGTGTCTTCTGAGCTTCCACGACGTTGCCAGGAAGTGCATTCCATCCATTTACCACCTTTTGAGAAAAAACAAATCTTTATCGATATTCTATCTCTTTTCCATTTAAGATTTAATAGTTTTCGATTAAGTCCTTATGGTTTTTCTTCCTCCTGAAATAGCTTAATGCTATTGACGTTTTTCAAAAAAAAATATTCATACATATGGGAATTTGAGTTGCACGTCTTCGGACCCCTGTTTTCTAAAAAAAAAAATATCTTTTCTTAACTGTGGAGAACAATTGGACTGGACTGAAAATTCAAGAGTGCTAATACCTAACTACAATACAAAAGGCAAGGCGCACGAAATTATCAATTATCGAATACCATAGTATATTTTTCTTAAAGCCGCACACAAACACAAAACAAAAGTCCTACGTGATTCACAATAAATAAATAAATAGAATATAGGCGTAGATCCCGAGGGGATGGGGGATATATCCCCCAATATTTGACAAGGGGGATGGACCATTGTATCATTCCCCCCCCCCCATAATATTTGACTATGTATGGGACCAAAAATAAAAATATTCATACATATGGGAATTTGAGTTGCACGTCTTCGGACCCCTGTTTTCTAAAAAAAAAAATATCTTTTCTTAACTGTGGAGAACAATTGGACTGGACTGAAAATTCAAGAGTGCTAATACCTAACTACAATACAAAAGGCAAGGCGCACGAAATTATCAATTATCGAATACCATAGTATATTTTTCTTAAAGCCGCACACAAACACAAAACAAAAGTCCTACGTGATTCACAATAAATAAATAAATAGAATATAGGCATGGATCCCGAGGGGATGGGGGATATATCCCCCAATATTTGACAAGGGGGATGGACCATTGTATCATTCCCCCCCCCCATAATATTTGACTATGTATGGGATAAAATGGAACTTTACAAACTTCAAAGGACTGTCACAGAAATAATTTGCAATGTCTTATGAAAATTAGCATAATGTTTTAATGTTGATAACAAAATTATTTTATCTGGTACCAATCTAAGCTCTTCTTTCCTTAGATGTTAGATGTGCTTGCAATGCAAGCCACATTTTCACACTGAAGGGTGTGTAAGACATCAGTAATTTTATGTCAATTCCAAGAATTTTTAAGGTTGATGAGGAATTTATTGATTATAATAGCAAGGAGGAACTTTTTAGGTACGCTAAAATTGTTCTGTACACCAATCAAACTGCCTTTAAGGTGCAGCTTGATATGTTTCTGCACCAAACCAAGGCAAAAACACTCGATGCTGCATCAACCGGGTATAAGTATATGTAGTCAGTAGAATAATCGTCTACTTTTTTTAAATTATTATACCTTCTTTATGTAATGTCCTTTGTTCTAGAATGCAGTCTTTCTTTCTGCTTGAATTGGTGATTGTCGAATAAACGTCTCAACTTTCTGACATATACATTGTTGTACTGACTCTGTATGTTATAGTATGTTTCGATTATAGTCTATACCCGTTACACATTTGGAGGTTCCACCGAGACTTAGTATAGACGTCAAACTGAACATGTTTGACGAAAGCGAATTTGAGAGTCGATCATCATGGATGAGGAGATGCAGAATAAGAATAACGCTGGACGTAAACTCTTGTTAAAATTTCAGAAGAAAAGCAAAAAAAATAATGAAGAGGAGAGGAAAAAGAAAATACAAAATGGACGTCAAATACTACTAAAATCTCTAGAGAACAAGGCAAAAACTGTGAAACTTGATGTACATATCGAAGAGCATCTGAATGGAAACAACTTAAACCTCTGGATACCGGATTCTTTTGTAGTGCAAACCCTTGAATACCGGATTCTTTTGCAGTGTAACTAGGTTTTTTGCGTTTTTTGAGTATACGTCGTTCTGGTGGAATTTTGGGAACTTTCTGTAAATTATACAGAAAAATGTTTCTAAAAACAAAGAAAGCTTATAGAATAAACTTTCATTTGATGTATAATTTATATTTTTAGGATTTTTTATTCATAATATAATATAATATAATATATATATATAATATAATAGAAATGACAGAAAAATGCTTCATACAAATCGTCAACAAAAACCAAAAATAAAAAAATAAATAAATAAATTATAGCCAAAAAAAAAAAATAAAAACAAATATAAAACATTCCTATTCCACACAGTTATATAATTTATTTACCCAACCATCCATAACTATAAGCACGATCTTTCCATTCAAAAGCAACGACCACCCTCACATTTCTAGGCCTAGGCTCATCTTCATCAGGAACATCTCCACTGTCAGAACTGCTTGAAGCCTCACCGTCATCATCGCTATCAGGCACGTCTAAGTCTCTCACATCTAAAAACTCACTTTCATTGCTGTCTGAATCAAAAATCAGGTCAATCGCTTCCTCAGCTGTGTACACATCTTGTGCGGCCATTTCGGAAAATTTTCGAAATTAGTAACAATTTCAAATTTATATTTCTAAACATTTTTATATAAGCGCATGTGAGTATCTAGAGGGTTAACGGACTTGCAGCACAAATATGAAGTTACTGAAGTTACCAATTGTTGCCTTCCGAATTTGCAGTTTCAGCCGGAAAATAATGTAAGTAAGACTCTAAAACCATGCCAAGAACTTAAAAACACTAAACAGAAACGAACGATGTTTGCTGTATACGACAGAGGAAAGTTTGGATAGGGCTATTGAATCGTGTTTAGGACGTGCAATTGAACAACTGAACCAAGAATTTTTAAAACAATAAGTTTTTTGTACGTAATGCAACTATCTTCGTCTAAGCTTTGTAAATACAGATGAAGAAAAAAAGAAAATATTCTGGTGGACATAAATTTATTTTTTGAAACTCTGAGACCAGAAGAGTTTATTGAACAAAAAATGGAATGTATTCACTAATTAAGTATAATACATTTTGTTATGAATTTTAAACTAAGTCTGTGATGCTTTGTTCGATTAATATTTTCAGGTTTTTTTTGTTTTTTGTTTATTAATAAGCTATACGCAAAGTGTGTACATTATAATATTGTTCATTAGTTACATAGGGTATAATTTACATTTTTGTTCACCGTTTTGTGGAGGAATGGTAGATACCCAGTCAGCAGCAGCTGACTGGGTTCTGTTTCTTAGCAGTTTCTTTCTTTCTTTCTTTCTTTCTTTCTGGCAACATTTCAAAACGTCTCAATTTTCTGACATATACATTGTTGTACTGAATCTGTATGTTATAGTATGTTTCAGTTGTAGTCTATACCCGTTACATATATGTCAACAGACGTCAGGGCCATCTTTCTAGAGGTGTTATCACTCCTTAAGTTAGTGCTGCTCTGTCCAGTTACCTCATGCGAGTGTGAACGCAGGTTCTCAACATTAAGGACTCAAACCTGGTTGAGAAACAACATGACGCAAAGGAGGCTAAACTCTTGTGCAGTGGCCAACATCCATAATTCAATGCTGGATGACATTGACATTATAAAAATTGGCCAAAGAATTTGTTTCTCGATCAGAAACTCGTAAAAACAAGTTTGGCCATTTCATTTAAGCAGTTATGTGAATAGCGCATATAAATACTCATTATGTTTTATTATGTTTAATACTTTACAAAACCATGTTAATACCACGGGTAATAAAAACAAAACAAAATAGGCACTAAGTGGTTTATCGTTTATGAGCGAATGTATTTATTATAAAAGTGTAAAAATTAAGAAAGTCAATACAATACTATAAAATATCATGGCATTCAACAAGAATGCATTGTGAATACTGTATCTCACAAATACAGAAATGCCATTGTTAATGGTAAATTTTATATTCTATTCATTTTGATCAAAATTTCACTAAAAGTAATTTCAAATTGCACCAATTTATTTTGCAAAAACAAGTTTTCTAGATTCGTAGGGGGGCACATCCCCTGTCCGCACAAGCACACACGCCAATCATTCCCCCAATGAAAAATACTTTTCTACGCCACTGATTATCAGTGGTTGAAACATCAACAACTTACGACAAGAAAATAAAATGTTAAAATAGAACTTTATAACTAATCAAAATGAAATCCATAAGGTGAGGTTAAATAAAGTTTGTTCATGTTTTTATGGGTTTTTTCAGTGAGAATTTTACTCACAACATGCTATCATCGATAAAAGAATAAATAAGTATTTACGATATTTAAACATAATGTCATTAAACTATTTTGGTAAATATTAATTACCGTACTATTAGGCCTACCAGACGGAGATCTACAGTAACATAATGCGCAAACCAAGTTGAAGACTACAGTAGCGCCCTCTGGTGTCATCTGAACTCAATGGGTTGATTTTAATCTTTCAGAACTAAAATTTGTTTTTAAATATTGTTAAACAAAATATCACGAGTTTAAAGTCGGAAGACTTTCCATTGGGGTCCTTCTAGTGGTGAATAGGCAGTAGATCTTGGGCAATCTCACTCTTTTCGGAATGTGTACTGCGTTATTTAATTTGTACTTACTAAACAATCTGTCGTTCCCTGTTCATACAATATATTTTTATACCAATGATCTAGTCTAACCTTTTAAATTTCAGGTATTTTGTTGAATCGGGTCGAAGTACTTTGATATAATTTTAATATCGTGTATGCCTACGGCACAAAACATTCTTTTATGTTCAACCTGTTATAATAACACCTACTTATAAGGTTATATTTCTTGCTGTCAATAACCATAGCTGTGCGTGACATGACTGAATCAATTCGAACAAATAGTATTTTGTAACCAAATGCGTGTCTAAGTCTGAAAAAAAAAATGAATACAAAAGTGGAATACGGTTTAACGATAACACATATACAGGGAATTATAGACATTCTCTTTTGCATTATATTGTACCGAACTCCTCATGATTATATTTATTAGATCTATTTTCGAAATACGTTAAACTTTACCAACAATAACCTGTTGGCCATGAAGTACTATTGTCGGCACAATATATTTCTTTCGATATCATAAGCCTTTGTACAACACAGATTTACAAGGTTATATTTCTTGCTGTTTACAAAATTAACGGAATTAATGTACGTAAAAGAGTCAATGCGTTTTATTATTCATTCCTGGTCTTTTGAGTCTACGGTGTCTAGGAAATGGCCATAAAAATTACGATGAGAATGGGAACAGTAATACTATTAAAATATTTATTTCCTCTACTCCAACGTAACATAGTAAACATATGCAGAGGATAGGGATCCAGAGGAGACACAAGTTTATGTTTCTTCCACAATTATGTTTATAATAATAACAACAACTAATAATAATAATTAATAATAATGGATATTAATAACTTATTAATAATAATATTAAAAAGTAATAATAATAATATAAACGATTAATAATAGATAATGAAAATAATAATAAATTACGTTAACAATAATAATAATGAATAATAATAAATATATTAATAATAGTAACAATAGTAATAATAATAATAATAATAATTATTATTATTATTTTATTATTATTAATATTATTATTTATTATTATTATTATTACTATCATTTATTAATAATAATAACAAGAATACCCAATAATATTAAAAAGTAATTCTAATAATATAAACAATAAATAATAAATATTAAATTACATTATCAATAATAATAATAATGAATAATAATAAAATAATAATAGTAACAATAGTAATAATAATAATAATAATTATTATTATTATGATTGTTGCTAATAATAATAATATTATTATTATTATTATTATTATGATTGTTGCTAATAATAATAATAATAATAATGATAATAATAATAATAATAATAATAATAATAATAATAATAATAATAATAATAATAATAATAATAATAATAATAACAACAAGAGCACTCAGTAGAGAGCATACCTCCACCCACCGCAATCCTCTTTCTATAAAACAAATCTCAAAAAATATGTTTCTTATTTACTTAGCCGCCACCACTGCCACCCAAACACTCTTCGGTCTGCTCCTTTTCAAGAACACACAGTAATTCCCCCAAACACTTTTTATTTATTTAAAAAAAGGGGCACTATTTTCACTTTTTCTTTGGCTTTTTGGGACTGTTTTTAATGGTTAATGGTTATTAATTTATAGAGCGAAAAATACAAAAAGTCTCTAAGCGCTATCAGGCAAGTGTAAAGATGGAACGGAAACGAAAACCACAAAATAAAAAGAAGTGAAATTTGAATACCATGCCAGCACCCAAACCGAAGTATGGGGATACGCCCTCATCGCTGGCTAAGGTTCAACCTAATTGAACTACAGTCAGCACCTGTTGAGTCTCGGCCATCTCGGATTCGGGCGCCTCCTATCCTAGTTAAGGCTATAAAAGCTAGCTGGCATGGAAATAGGAAGAAAAAAAAATAAATTAAAGGGACGAGAATAAGTGGGTCTTAAGTCGTTCTTTGAAAATGGTGACAGAAGGTGACTCACGAATAAATAAAGGTAACAAGTTCCACAACTTGGGCCCAGC
>NW_022696039.1:166428-174434 GCF_011630105.1 Anneissia japonica
CCCCAGTTTTTCGTCAAACAACTTTTTTTCTGTCTTAGAAAAATCAGTTCTACAACATATCAAAAAATGTTTTTCCTCCGGAGCCTGACTTTAATGTTGTGCTGAGGGTTGTTGAATGTTGGTGAGCACAACAACATTGCTTTTTTCTTTAGAGAATTTGATATCACTATTTTTACATTTAAATGATGTTATTCATGCAGAAACAGTCCAACAAAAGCTAAAATCCGAACTAAATTTTTACCCAGAACAATCACCTTTAATTTATTTTTAGTGGTTTATGATATACAGTAATTTTAGGCTATTATACAAATGTCGTGGACCAGGTTTTGAATACTGATGACACAAAAACACACTACATGTACACCAATATGAGTGGCTGCTGGTTTATATTTATCTTCCAATCCAACAATCACATCCCCACGTCAAACCAAAGAAATATAAGAAAAACAAAAAAAACCCTGCAATCGAAAACAACACATCACAGTCACGTTATTTAGAGATGACCTCAACTATAATATCATAGTACAACATCATTATTACCATTTATATCAATACTAACATTCATATTAATCATCATTAGTAGCTATCATTAATTATACAGCATAGCTTGGCCACCCTGACTTACCCAACAGAGTATGTATATACAAGCTTCAACTACAGAAAACACCAGAAATACCTGCTTAAATAATAATAAGTGATAAATATACAACTTATTTTTTAACAATTCACCTATTATATACATCATCACACGTCAATTAATAATGCTATATTCCTTTGTTTACTTATATAGCGCCACGATCGGCTGCTCATTGCCCATACTTTATACACAGAAAACTGAAAACCCCTACTCTATGAACTCAATGTTAAATTGTATAGATGGGTAAGACAACACTACAACTGATTAACAATATATATTTAAAAAAAATCTCTTAACTTCTACACTAGGCATTTATAATGAAATCGTTAATTAGCCTAGACAGAGTCTCAGTCTGCCCTACGGCGGTCTAGCTTCCCCTAGACAAGGTGATGTACATACGAAAACTAACTTAGGCTTCAAATCAACGATGCAATCAAAGCTTCTCTAATATTCTAATATACCTATAAGCTTATCTAGTAAATATTGTTACATGATGATACTTCTCCATAATATGATAACTAAAATAATGTTTACTTTTACACATTCTGAAAATTTATTAAAAATCTTAGTTTTTAGCGACACCCACTAAATACTATCTTTAATTATCTCTCCATGAAGTTTACTGCATATTCACGGCTGACTGCATAACAAAAATATATTAATACGCCACATTAGTATCGTCTCGGATAGGTATCGGTATACTGTATTTATAATTATACACTTGACATTGCGACAACACTATTGTTATGATTCATTAAAAAGATTATTCTTTTAAATAATTATATACTACTGTATTTATGTTTATTATGATTGCTTAGCAACAATTTCAAGGTCATGACTGTTTCTAAATTTCCGAGTTTGAAACGTCTTATACGCCAAACCTTATGTCGGAAAAATAAAAGGACGGTCATTGTCAATGATTTTCACATTTTTTTTTGTCCAAAAAACATTCCGTCCTGTCAATCATCCTGTGCATCAACAAATTGTAGGCAAACTGTACGTCACAATATTTTTTCATCAGGCGAATTGCCTGTCCGGAAAAATTATTGCCGGCGAAATGTCCTGTCGCCAAAAATAAGTGTCGGCGAAATAACGTGTCGGCGAAAGTCCATTCGGCCAATTGTCTGCCGGAGAAACGTGTGCTGGCGAATTGGCATTCGGCTAAACGTCCCGCCAC
The DNA here is from genome assembly GCF_011630105.1 of Anneissia japonica. Taxonomy (NCBI): domain Eukaryota; kingdom Metazoa; phylum Echinodermata; class Crinoidea; order Comatulida; family Comatulidae; genus Anneissia; species Anneissia japonica. The sequence goes on from NW_022696039.1 coordinate 168,243, forward strand.
AGTTCTGTTGGTTGCATACACACATGCACACTTCAAAATCTAGATGATATATCACTTTCAACTTTAACCGAATGACCGGCATGATATTAAATTATATGCAGTATAATTGGTGTATGGTTTTAAATGTCACACTTTAAAATCTACTTAAAATCTTACTTATTTTCTCTATGGTATAAACAGTATAATTGGTGTGGTTGCAAATGTAGCACTTCCACATTTACATAATAGACATATATCTGCTTCAACCGAATATCCAGTATGAAAATAAAAATAAAGTAGACCTATACACACTATATTTGGTATGGTTGCAAATGTTGCACTTCAAAATTTACATAATGTATCAGTTTAAAATTGAACAGAATATCCGGTATGGACTTGAAAATATAGTATATACAGTGTAATTGGTATTTATTTTACTCTACATTATGACTGGTTACATAGTACTCCACAAATCGGTGGGTATCATAAAAATATCAATGGAACTATAAAGTTATTCTTTCTTTGTTAGTAGATTGAAAGTAATTTGATCATTTGATAATTTGTACATCATTTCTGTATATATTGCTTAACATTTTCAATATTAACAATAATTTCGTAACAATTTAATCAAAGTATACAATATTTAGAATATTTCAAAATATGTACAGCAACATAATTGATATTGCGTAAAAAACAAGACATATCAGTAGGTCTACTTAAACAGTCTTTATAATTAAATCCTACCTGCAACATTCGTCATATTTACATTAAAAATTCAGTGTAAGTGTTTACAGATTTAAATGATTATTGGTCTATATAATCATAATAATAATAATAATAATAATACTTTTAAGTATGCACTGCATTTCACTTAGGTCAAATTAACATTTCATGATCGTTTTAGTTTTGTCTGCATTTGACATATTATGCTTGGAACTAAATTGCAATCAAATCTGTATGAAACCCTTGCATAAAGACCTTGAGGCCCTAATTATTGGCTGTCCACTAGACAAAAATAATTTTAAAATAAAAAGGCGCATTTATACAAGAAGAAATGAACTCAGACTAGATTTGGCATACATGCGTCAGCAAACTTGTTTTAAATGGTATAGAATCTCAATAAGTATGGGGGTTAGGTGATGCTGTGGTTCACGAAATGGGCCTTTGAGAAATGTTTAATCAGAAATTATTTAACTATTTTCGTATCTAATACCTTGAATCGTGTAAATACTTTGCTTCTATTCAGTATAAATGGTTTCACTTTCTATAGGCCTATGTCCTTTATTCTGTACAGAGTACGAAAATATCTTCATGTAAACATTCATGCGCTAAATTGGTTGCCCTTATATTCATAACCTATAATAACACTATATACATAGCAAACTAATTGCATTCAGCATTGATGACATTTTCCCGTATGTTTAAAGAGTTACGTAATGAATCGGATTATATATAAAATTAATTATTTACAGTATGCAAAACATTGCAGTTAATTTATCACCGGAAGTTAAAATAGGTAATTAGTTTCACTATTGTAGGCCTACACTACAAAATTAATCAACCTTTAAGACAGTAACCTTAAATTTAAAAATATACACTTACAATTTACAGCGCAAAATAGTTTCGAACAAAAATCAAATCGAAATTACAAAAATCAGTAATATCTATAGAATAATCAGTATGACTGATTAAATAAATTCTTGTAATAAAAACTGAGTTAAATACAAAAGTAGCATTTTGGCAAATATTAAACAAAGTATGTTTTATTTGAACCCTACGTTTCACCCATACTCAAGTCTGTTTTACACGGTCAGTGATGTAACTGCTAGACAATTATACCAGTTACACAATTATTAGTTCGGTATTGCTGTCTAAGCAATGTGATATTCTAATTTTGACAATCGAAGAGAGAACCCGCGCTCGTGCAACTTCGACAAAATTGCGTATTACACTATCGTAAGCGGTAATTACCTCTTCTTCCACTGTACTGGGTTGACAAGCTGTTTGCAGAGTGGAAACTTGATTTCCTTAGGATCATTGACAAGTTTGCCGTTGGCGTTCATTATTACTGGTAAAGTTGGACTGCAGAATTGAGTTCCCTCGATCATAGGATCAATTGATTTTGAAGCTTCTGACATATATGTAAATGAAATGCACCAGCCACTCGAAGTTTTCGCACATCGATGATTTCTTTTTTGAACTCGTTCAGCAGAGAATGTGTTAATTCATCGCATTTAGTACGTTAACGGTTCCGGCGACGGTGTGTTGATTATCGGCAAAGTAAATAGATATACGCATTCCAGAAAAGTTGGTCTCCAGGTGGTCTGGAAGTGTTTCGCAGCTCAAACCAAACACACTGACCATTCCACTTCCAGTTTCATAGATCGTCCACGCTCTTGGACCAAACGTAATGTGTCTTCAAAGTCTAGAACTTCAGCATACACCAGTGCAACAAATTCTCCCACACTCATGCCAGCTACGTGGGTAACACTAGCTGTTGTATCTGCTCTTTCTATCTTAAGTTGTTCAATCTTTGCAACACATCCCACAAGCAAAGCTACTTGTACAAATTCTGTAGATCTTAGCTTTTGTGTCAGCATATTGTCATTATTCAGGAAGATTTCAAGCAAATCGTATCCAAGTACTTTTTTTTTTTTAGCTCTATCGAATATTTGTCGTGCTCCAGGACTCTTCACCATAGATATGCACATTCCCTGTTTTTGTGCCCCTTGACCAGAAAACATAGGCAGAGTGCCTGATGAGCTCGTGTCACTAACAAAATCTACTAGACCTGTTGTTCTAGTGATAGAATGACTGATTTTGTTCACCTCTGAGATAATAGCCCTTCTGAGGAATAACATTTGAAATTTTTCATAGCTCAAGTCATTATTAATCTGCTCCAGTATTTGATTAACGATATAGTTTGCAAGGGAATTGAGTGTTAGCTATTTCAAGTTGGTAACCGATGCGCTTTCGTACAAGATTCATCATTTGTATTGCAAGGAGGGTTTCTCCACCAAGTGCGTTGAAATTGCCTTCCGGATCAATGTCCTCTATTCCAAGTATATTTCACCATATAGCTTTGAGTTCCTGATATATTGTATTTCCATCAACTACTGAGGCTACTTCATTGGCTTGTGTCTCGTCGTTCTCTTCTTCTATTTCATCGCACTTTTTAATGGGATCGAATCGATATACTTCAGTCTCCCACCAACCTAAATTTGACTTACCTTCGTTGGAAATTTGTGACGAAGAAGATGGGCTACAAATAAATAGAAATTTCTCAACGTGGCTTCGTTCGTTTTTATCTTGAGGACAAGAATAGATTGACTCAAAGCCAGCTTCAAATAAAACTCGTTCCCACTTTTCAGGTTCTATCATGGGATCAGCTAGTCGCAGATCGTAAGCTTCAAAATACCACCACCCATCCAGTATGCCCCAAGCCAGTGTTGCCCACGTGTCGTTTCTTGCACTTTCAATAATAAACAATGTACCATTATCACCAAGACATGACTTGAGGATCATTACAGAATCTTTAACACTTCGTGTGGTGTGTATAACATTGTACGATATTACAATATCGAATAACCCAAAAAGATCTTGCTTTGGAGGACTTTTTGTGATGTCAAATGTTGAAAACTTATCATATACAAATAGTCTGAACTAATACATAAATTTCAAGTCGCCTTGAGGATATATAACAGAAAGTGGACTCATCTCACCTCAAAGAACTTTGCGGAAATGTCTCGAGCAATAGAGAGGGGATCTAAAGCAATCAGCCCATGCTAAATACTTTGGCAGATAAATGGCAGATTTTGCAATAGCTTCTGCATCAACATCTAAAAAGTCTTCACACTTGAACTTAATTACATCAAGACAGCAGAGTGATTCATTCTGACCTATTGCTTCCAGCAGGTTGTTCTTCTAAAGTTCTCTGATCATTACAAAAAAAAGCTTCTTGTGTCTTTCAAGCATCCCAGTGGAATAAAATGCTCCTTCAAATGATGTTTTCTGTGTGTTTTGCAATGTGTGTTCAAGAATTGTGCTACGTAATAGATTGACTATAATGGCTGCACAGAAAGTGGTAACGATCCTACCACTTCCCTGACGTTCGCTATTTTTTTCTGGAATACATCAAGAAAGTTTTCCTTATATAGAGATCTTTCCTCTTGAGAAGAATTTGCATCTAGCCAATGACGAGACTTTTGGTAGAAGGCCACATTGACCCGAAAGGATGATTCTGGTATGATTGTCATTAAAGAGACGACTGATATCTATGACGCCATTCTCCAGAAATTGTAGAATATAAGGCCGTGTATCTATATCCAAATTATGTTGTAAATTTTGCAAGTGAATATCGGACCTCGTAGTTGATAAGCGCATGATATATTCTACATTTTCTGTGGTGGAGATCATGTCTAAGAGTTTCAACAATTGTTCCGTAGTTCTAGCATCTAATACCATGCGCCAACTGATACCTTGATACTCTTTCAGTAGCTACAGCTAAACGCAAGCCTTCAATTAAACCCGTGTACAGTCCTACGGCCATCTGTTCGATGTAGACTTTGTATAACACACCTTGATTTATCATATGAACTAACGTCTCCCCAATGAAGATAATTCTTTCTGGATAAGAATGGCATGACAATTTTTTTCCAGTCAGACCATAAGAACTCACAGCTGCTGCTCGTTTGCTATTTCCATTTGTTTCCCAATGTATAATAGTAGATGGAACATAAAGAGGTGAATTTGTGAACTCCGAATGGGGTATCTTGAATTTAGCCGTCGGTGAAATGCTTTGCATTGCCATGCATGCCAGTACTCTAAACACGCCTAATAAACCAGCAGCTGAATCAAGATGGCCAAACATAATTTTGGAAGCACCTACGGGCAATGGTCTTGCCCGCATGTCTTCTCTGAATACCGTAGATAGCGGAAACAATTCTATTTTATCACCAAGATTAGTCCCTGTGCCTTGCCCTTCGACAAATGTGATATCCGACGGGTTCAGCTTTGCAGCTTTTAACGCATCATGTGTAACTTTTGCTTGTGAACTGGAGCTTGAAGCAGTTACTCCATTCCCATGGCCTATACTGTTCGATGCTACACTTTTTACAACAGCGTATATCGGTTTCCATTTACTAAGCGCCATATCTAAAGGTTCTAATACAAACATAGCACTCCTTCACCTATGGTAGTACCACTTGCCTTCTTGTAAAAGGCTTTGCAGTGGAAATCAAGAGACAAGATACTAATTTATCCAAACACGCCTGCTTTGGATGGGTATACCACGATGTTTACTCCTTCAGCTGCAAAAAACCTGCCAAAGTTCAGCGAGTGACATCACCCCTCCTGGATGTCTCAAACCTATTCCTGTTATTGCTATTTCTGTCTCGTTACAAGAACTGTTGGCCTCTATTAATCGCTCGTAGGTAATCTTACACGCACCCTCCTACTTTCTCTTGGCTTTTGATGAATTCTGCCAATGAGGATATTGTAGGATATGAAAATAAGTCTGCGATTTCTATTTTGAAAATAGAGTTACTCGTTATCAGTGACCAGAATCGAACAAGTATAAGAGAGTGGCCACCTTGTTCAGTGAAAGTCCTACTATTGCTTACAAGATCATGATGTTGTAAATCGAGAGCTTCAGCAAACCATTCTTTTAATTTCGTAATTGTTGCTGTATTTGCGTCGATTTGCTGTGTGTGACAGATCGGCGTTGGAGTATGTAAAATTTTCGGAAGAGCTTTTCTGTTAACTTTTCCATGGGATGTGAGAGGAACTTCCCTTATGATTTGGATTTTATCGGGCAACATGTAGTATGGTATCTGACTTCTCAATTTGCTAGTCACTCGCTGATGTGTTATTGTATTTCTTTGTTGGAAACCTTCTTCTTTACCAAGAAAGCGCACAGAAATTCTATCTCGCTCTTTTCATCATTTGAAATGACAGTTACATGTGCTTCTTTTACTCCATCGATAAGGCCTACTATTTTGTTTTCTATTTCGGTGGTACTAATTCTGAAGCCTCTTAGTTTAACTATGTCGTCCAATCTACCTATAAGTTCTATGTCTCCTGTTGGTAGCCAACGGGCAGAATCTCCTGTTTTCAAAGCCTGTCTTTGGAAGTAATTTATTTGGACCATCTTTTCATCTCCAGTTGCAAGTATATCACCACTAATGTATAACTCGCCTATGGTTCCAACAGGGC
>NW_022696039.1:174748-180349 GCF_011630105.1 Anneissia japonica
GACTAATGCTCGTACAACGTCACCGATGAACACGTCGAAAGATAGAGGTGCCCACTGAAGAACGTTGATGACGGATTTTGACATCGAGTACTTCTGTTTCCAGGCTTCAGCAATAATCCAGAGACTCTTATGAGAAATTTGACATCGTTTTGGTTTTCCTGTTGACCCCGATGTCCTAATGACGTATGCAATGTCACCTCCCGTTGATCTGCTTTCGTTAGATTTCCAAACTACTTGTGCATCTTGGGAAAATTTCAATATATCCTCGACACTCCATACAGGACAGCTTGTAGATACGAATTTGATCGTGGGTGTTTCTACGTTGTACAAAAGTGCAGCTGGTGTTTCACACTCAAATATATCTTTCAAACATGTTTCATTACTCAAAGCAACCGGCAGAAAATGACCACCAGCTTTCCATATGGCGAGAATAGATGCTATAGCATTCTGGTCTTTCTCCATAACGATAACTACAGGGTTCTGCTGAAGAACTTGTTCTGACAAACTTTTACTCAAAAGATGTGCGATTCTTGTCGAAATAGAGTTTAGTTGACCGTAGGATGTGTTGTTTTCATTAAAAAATACTGCTGTAGCTGTAGCATCTCTTGCAGCATATTTTTCGAATTCTTTGTGAACTGGGAGGTGGTACTTTTCAGAATGATCAGGGTCTGCGTTGAATGATAGCAATAGCTGAAGTTCAGAAGGAGAAAGGATTTCTCTTTCAAAAAGCATTTCTGTGGTTTGAAATCCTTCACTTGAGAACATTGCTACGGCATTAGATAGCCGTTTAGCAGTGTCGCTGTCTATCAAGCCATCTGCCCATTCAGATATCAGCCTGCATGAATCTGTTTTCTCATTGTAAATGATATCAAGACTAAGAGGCATTTTTGCATGTTTTGAACCAATTCGAAATATTTCATCTGTCTGACAATGTGTTGTAAAGTTAAACATAACGCTGCAAAGCGTATCCAGACATCTGCCGTTTTCTTTCCACAGTGACTTGGTAACCTGCTCTATAGGATACCGGGAATGGCAAAGCGCTTTCCACCATTCAACTGAGATGTACTTGACAAATTCTTGTAGTGTTTGGTTCTTGTTAACTGCGACTCTGAACAACACTGTGTTGATAAACAACCCATCTGCCTTCATGCTCATATCACTTCTTGTCGTTACCGGTATAGCAATGATGAAATCATCAACGCCAAGGTATCTCTGAAGTACTAGAGATGTACACGAGAGAAAGTACTGAAAATGTGTTACTCCTAACGCTTTACAATATTTTGTGATTTCCTTCATCATTTCTTTAGGCAGATCCCAAACCTCTTCTCTTGCTCTGTAGATAGCAGCAGAAGTCTGTCTATATTCTGATTTTGATTGAGTGGCCAAAGTTGCATCAGGAGGTAAGCTAGAAAATGCTTTTGTCCAGAATGTCTTATCGGATTCGTGCTGCACCGTGGTCATGTACATTTGTTCGTTTTCCACATACTCTGAATAATGATATGCATGTGGCTCTGATTGTGGTAGTGTACCGGTAGCAATAGCTTGAAGGTCTTTAGCAAGAGCTTGTAGTGTCACAACATCAACAATCACATGATGTACATGTAGTACAAAGAAAGATCTATTTGTAGCCGTAAAAAGATGACGGAACTTGTACAATGGGGAAGAAATAACATCAATTATAGGTGTAGACTCTATCACATAATCGTTTAAGTTGTCTTTTTCATTCAATGTTTCCGATTCAATATCAAATAGTGTTTGACCTGTAACATTCATTGTGTACATTTTGTTATCATTGGACATTTCAATCTTGGAGGTAAGCATTGGATGCTTAACAGCCAATGCCTTTATGGCATCAGTGGGTTCAATATTTTTTGATAAACGGCAAAACACTGTCTCTACGTAAGCTGTTGACTTGGGAGACGTTTGTTGTAAAATCACCATACGTTGTTGATATGACGATAGAGGAAATCTCTTGTGGCAAAGTGTAGACATCGTCAATGGCCTTTTCCTGTTGAACAACAAATTCAATATTCAAATGACATTAATTTAATGATGGAAATAATAATAGAATACAATACAATACAAATAATAAACCACCATCATTGGGATCATGACTAGAAGTAAAAAACTTGTCTCGTCATAACCCTCCCCCCAAAAAGAAATAAATAAAAATAAATAAATAAATTAAAGGGAGAGATGAACTTAAGAAACTACCATTATTATTTACTGTTGGTACAATGATAAATATTCTTTTTTAATTTTACTTTTAAAGACAGGTAAATAAACTGAAATTTTAATTGAAACATCAAGATCATTCCATAAATCAGGACCAGCAACAGAAACAAAAAATTGACTTTTTCTGAGTCTGACGAAGGGAACTGGAACAGAAGCATTTCTAAAATTATATGAGTGGATTTTCCGAGATGTGTCTAATAATTGTAACATAGGAATAGAAAGCGAATTTTTGAATACTGAAACATAAATTTCCAGTTGTACCTTGTAAATATCAAATAAATTCTAAAATTTTCAGTCGTTTGAATAAAGGTTCAGATGGGGTTCGGATGGATGAAGGTATAATAATTCTGCAAATGCAAGTTTCTGTAATTTAACAAGTTTATTCAAATTTGAAGGATAATCAGAAGCCCAGCCAATATTGCAATACTGTAAGTGTGGTAAAATAAGGGTATTATAAAGGGAAAGTAGAATATGTTCAGGAAAAGTAAAGTTGAGCCTGTTAATGATGCCAATAGTTTTAGATATATTTTTTAGAAATATAGTTCTGGTGACTGGTCCACTTCTTCAAATTTTCTTGGATGTAAACACCAAGAAATAAAATTTCTGTTTTACGCTCAATAGTTTTGTTATTAGGAAAAAATTTATAATTATTAAAAATAATTTTTTAAAGTAATTTTAGAAGAAAAATAGAATGAAAAATAATATAATTAGATTTTTGGGTGTTTATACAAAGTTTATTTGAAGCGAACCGGTCACCAAATATGAATAATTCCCTGTTAACAGTATTACATAATACATCCATATTTTGATTAGAATAAAAAAAGAGTGGTATCATCGGCGAAAGATACTACCTGTAATGTGTCACTAACATTATTTAAATCATTAACATAAATTAAGAATAGTAATAGCCATAACACTGAGCCCTGTGGCACACCACAGGCAATATCCCTCGTGGACGATTTGAAAGAACCCATTGAAACAAATTGTTTCCTATTGAAAAGATAACTTTTGAACCAATCAAGTGTTACACCTCTGATTGCGAAAATATGAAGTTTGCGAATTAGGATACCATGATCAATAACATCAAATGCCTTTAATAAATCAATAAATAGGATTAACATAAATTTCTTTTTTTCGAAGATTTAGTAACATTATCAGTAAGTTCAAGAATAGAGAAGTAGAGTGCAGCTTTGAAAACCATATTGGTGTTTATTTAATAAATTTAATTGTGTTAGATAATTATAAAGTCTGGAATACATTATTTTTTCAATGATTTTAGAAAAAACAGAAAGCAATGAAATGGGTCTATAATTTGATAATTGACCATGGTCCCCTTTCTTAAAAATAGGAATAACTTTCGCGATTTTCAAATATTCTGGGAAAGAAACTGATGTAAAAGATGCATTGATAGCGTAATTAAGATGATGAATAATATGATGGAAAACACATTTGATAACATGTGATGTGACATTATCGTTACCACATCCTTTGGAAGAATTTAAATTTAAAATAATTTGGCTAACTTCATGTGCAGTAACGGGATTTATAAAGAAAGAGTTGCTAAAGGAAGGAGGTAAATAAGATAATGGATCGATATTTGAAGAAGATAATGAATCAGAGATGTTGGTACCGATTGATGAAAATTACTTGTTGAAAGAAACACATATGTCATGATCATTGGCAATAATTTTATTGCCAACTTTAATCAACTTTGGATAATTATTTTTTTTTCGAGGATTGATGACAGAATTTATAATAGACCATGTGTTTTTAAGTTACCTTTGCACTGATGGAATTTTGAAAAATAATTCTTTTTGGCAGTGCGACATAATTGGTTAAAAACATTAATATAATTTGTATAATTAATTTTATGAATGGGGTCACTTAAATTTAAATATTTTTTATAAAGCTTGTGCATACGTGTACTACATTTCAAAAGAGAGTCAGGCATCCATGGTTGTCTGAAGCGTTTATTTGATTTAAAGTTAGTGGACACAAGATGTTTAAGATGGATACTATAAAATTTATTTAAAATACAATCAGACTCATATACCTCCCACCAATTCTCGCTTAGTAAATCATTGCAGAAGGCATTAATATCTTTAGTACGAAAGGATTGAGCAGTAACTGGTTTATTGTGGTGATATATCACCATCAATATCGGAAGATGGTCTGAAATGTCGTCGCTTATAATTTCAGATTTGATTTTAGAATTTATTTGGTTCGAATAAAAATGATCAATAAGCGAAGCACTAGTTGGAGTTATTCTTGTTGGTTTCGAAATTGTAAGGTAAAATAGATAAAATAACATAATGTCATTGCCAGTGCAAGGTCTTCCAGTATTTGTTGCCACGAGACAATATCTACAGCCTGTCTCTTATACACATCTAGATGTGTATAAGAGACAGCAATATACACACACTCACTATTCCATATGAGCCGTGTTTATCACTGAGACCTACAAGCCAGCATTGTGATTCTGGGCTCATTTGATCTAAAATAAGGTTAATGTTGTTGAGTTTAAATTGATTTGTTCTCTGCAAAAGTTCCGATACTCTTGCATACAACTGTTTGTTATTTTTTATTGAAGCTACAGAACTCTTGCAAAAGAAAAGCTTCATTTCCCAGTTCAGAGGCATTTCGGTCAAATCGACAGTAGATGAGTCATTGCTTTTTACAGTTTGCAATTCTTTTTGTCTTGCAAATTCACCTCGATACATTTCAGTTCTCTCTCTAGATTCACTTGTCGAGTGTGTCGCAACTAACGCCCACAAGTTTTTGATCAACGGCAGAATGAGACCACTGCTGCTACTCGGTAGCTGAAGTGTGAGTACACTTGAACAAGATTTTAACCCTCTAGATACCGTCTTCGACTGTAGTCGAAATTGACCTCAAACCGAGAATTCCCATTTTCGACTGCAATCGAAATTTCGTGACTAAAAAATAGGTGGTTTTCAAATCGCTCTTCTGTTTTTATTTTAGCTCCAATACGGCAGAGATTTTGAACACGCATGCGTGAAGCCTTCGTCTTTCGAAATCTGTGAAGAACTCACATGCGCTTATATAAAAATTTTTAGAAATATCAATTTGAAATCGTTATTAATTTCAAAATTTTTCGAAATGGCCGCACAAGATGTGTACATAGCTGAGCAAGCAATTGACCTGATTTTTGATTGAGACAGCGATGAAGGTGAATTTTACGATGTGCGAGGCTTAGACGTGCCTGTTGTTAGCGATGATGGGGCTTCAAGCAGTTCTGACGGCGGAGATATTCTTGATGAAGATGAGCCTAGGCCTAGAAATGTGAGGGTAGTCGACGCCTTTGAATGGAAAGATCGCGCTTATAGTTATGGATGGTTGGGTAAA
>NW_022696039.1:180380-188257 GCF_011630105.1 Anneissia japonica
GCTATAATTTATTTTTTTTCGGTTTTTGCTGACGATTTATATGTAGCCTTTTTCTGTAATTTCTATTATATTATATATAAATTATATTATATTATATTATGAAAAAAAATTCCCAAAAATATAAATTAAACATCAAATGAAAGCTTATTCTATAAGCTTTCTTTGTTTTTAGAAACATTTTTCTGTATAATTTACAGAAAGTTCCCAAAAATCCACCAGAACGACGTATACTCAAAAATAGCAAAAAACCTTGTTACACTGCAAAACAATCCGGTATTCAAGGGTTTGCACTACAAAAGAATACGGTATCCAGAGGGTTAACATCTCTTCGCATTCCAGAGCGTTGTCATCAATTAAGACGAATGATTCCAATCCAACATTCAACAATTTAGCTACCCTCCTAATGTTTGTAGCTTTACATTCCCAGTTTGCCAATATGTCTACAAAGTCATTTTGTTTTACAGTCATGCAATCTATTTGCTGGGCGAACGCGTTATCAATATCGTTCGCGTTATTCTTATTTAACAGTACTAACAGCATACCTCTTTCTTTCTGTTTCATCAAGTATTCCTGAAGTGCTATATTGCTCGAAGTTAAGGTTACTTGTCCTTGGGCAATTTCACCTTCCCACAGTATGTAATCCGCATCAACTGCAATAGCCTTGTACCTACTTTTGTTGATTCGAGCATTGATGGATTTTGCAATGGTTAATCCGAAGTGTGTGTAACCTACACGTGTGAATGGCATATGGTAAGCTTCATCTGAAAAATTGTATTAATGTTTGACACCAATAAGCTCAGGAGTTTGAACTCTAACATCCGCCTGAATAAGGCTTTCTATCGATGCGGTATTTGAAATGGTTTCGGTATCGATCAATACGACCCGTAATCGTTGTTTTGATCTCGTTAAATACTTTAATAAATTCTTTGGCTTCTGTATTTGTTCTGTGTCTCGGTATGACTACGAGAATGTCCGCATCACAATTAACCGATTTGTAGAGTGATTGAATGAATTGTTCAGGAAGATGAAGTCGTATGTGGTGTACCACTACATCATGGTGCTGTAGAGATTCTTTTATTGGTGGCATTCTGGTGGGATATTGAACTCTGCCAGTATTCCTACAGACACATCAGTATGAGTGGCGTTGATCTTCATAGAAAGAGTGTTTATCAGACGAGCAGCATATTTAACTATTTCCTTTACTACATCCCGATCTACAGTCTGTTCATCAAAAAGACAGCCTAATTGCAACTTTCCACCGTAAACCCAAGCTATGATTTCCAAGTCAAACTCTAGAACTTCTGTGAAATCGACCTTCTTTCAATTCATTGTTTATGACTTCTATCCACGGGACGTGTTCAAACTTGTAGTGCCCGCCATCAAACATTACTTTCGTGCTTGCATCCAGTGATTCTTGAAAAATGAACATAATTTTTTTGGATTTGGTGTACTCAAATCTCCAGCAGATCTTAGGACTCAAAAAGTTAGACCATGACTTGGTATCGCTCTCATGCTATCTTCTTCGCTCTTAACTTAATCAGGTTCCCCGTGACTGGTGTTTCTAAAATGATTTAGAATCGACTTGTAAACCAACCAACTGAATCCGTTGTATCCACACTTTGCAATTGTCTTCCATGACTTTCTAAGCAAATGGCAGTTATATTGCGACCGTGTGCTATTGAGAGTGCTCTTCCGAAAACTGTTACAAGAATATGCTCGTCTGAACAGCTCAGTTTTGATGATATCGATCGTAGTACATGTACGTCAACTGCTTCCGTTTCCCACTTGGCTGATTCGAATTTACTTTGACGATGAGCCTCAACCAATGATCCAGATACTTCGCACTCCTTTCCCACGGCTGTCCAATATGGTAAGTCACACTCAAAATTCGCCGATGCCTCCTTGTAAAGAGCATTATAGTTGTCTTTGAATGACGAGGAGGACATGGCTAGAACTGGCTCCATCTCACAATTATCACTTAGAAATGTCAATGCCAGTGCAAGGTCTTCCAGTATTTGTTGCCACGAGACAATGTCTACAGCAGTGTGGTGTACCGAACATAATACGTATTCACCCTCTTCGTATTCTTTTTGAACCCTCTGTCCATGGAGGTGGACTATAGCACAGGTTATAAGAATACCTTCGGAGAGAGAATGGTGTTGCTCGAGTCTGTCGCAGATATCACCAAATTTAGATTCTCTTGTGAGGTGTCCTCTCTGCTACAAATAACGACTTCCATGATCTTTGGTTCAGTTGGTTGAAGTGGCTCAAAGCACTGTACAGCCTTCCCATCGGATATATCGAATTGTGATCGAAGAGACTCGTGTTTTCTAATTACGCTCCTCACGATATCGATCTCCAGTTTAGTGTGAAACTTTAATAGAGGGGAGAGTGAAAAGCGCTCAGGAAATGATTGATCTCTTCTTAGGAATTCCTCAATAATGTGAGTAGGCCTAAATGCTTTCTCTTCCTCATCTGCAGGTTCTTTTTTCTGAGATGTATGTTGAGATTTATTGCCTTACTTCATATGATTAGCAACAGCTTTTCAATTGTTGGGTTCTGAAAAATTTCTGAAACGAACACTTTGAAACCTTCTGCTCTCATTTTCCTTGTTAGGTGCATTGCTTGAAGAGAGTAGCCAGATAAATCATAGAAAATGTTTTCAGTTATGAGTAGCAGAGGGTTAATCTCAGCGGCAAAAAGTCTTTTCAAGAATCGAGTATCCTTTTTTTCCATTAGCATTTGTAGGAGGGTTGATCACTGACATGAATACTTTCGGCACTGATCTTTCAGGGATAACAAGAGATACTGAAGTCATCAGCTCTCGTTTCCAGCTTTTTTCAGGCATTATATTAGTGTTGGTATTTATTTTCACAGCTGCGCCAAGATATGTCTTTGTTTGAAACACAAAAGTAATAACCCATGAACTATCTACGCGGTAGCTTGTTTCAATAGCTTGTTTCAATAGCTTGTTGATTCTCTAGATTCACCCTAATTCCATTGACGTCTGAGTCATTTCTTACAAAGTAGACGATATGAGTTGAAGTAGGCATAACTTCGAATATATTATCTGTCACGAGCATTTGATTGCCTAGTCTATCCGAACAAGCTGCCTTGATGGACGAACAGCCTGTGATGTTAGTAAAACCAGAACACAAACTTTTTCTACCGATTCCAAGAATTCCTTTTACACCTTGACGAAGAGGCTTGAGATTATTTCCTAATACTGCAACAGTAACATTGCCGATCTGTTTTCCTATTGGCCCAAGTGCAGAATTGTAAAGCGGTAGAATGTCACTGCTTATATCCTTTACCAAACATCCTACCGTAGCTTCAGTAGGACCGTACTCATTCCATACCACGAAATCGTCTATCGGTTTGTTTTTCTTTAATTTTGAAAGCAGAGTCAGTGTCACTTCCTCGCCACCGAGTTGATGCGATGAGTGAATCTTTGTAGTCGCGAGCAGTATATCAAGCTGAAGTGGTGATAACTTTACTGTAGTCAAGTGCTTACATGCTGCAATTTCTTGATAGGACTCCTGGAAGCTTTGAAAGATACGAATTGAAATTCCCGACAACAATGGCAGAAATATGCTGGTAATAATAAAATCAAATGTCAGTGTGGAAAATAATGGCATACATGTTTTCCTTTTAAGTTTGTATGCCGTACAAGCCAATGATACATAGTTCAATAGAGCTTCGTGGCCAATGATGACACCTTTCGGTACGCCAGTAGTTCCAGATGTGTAGAGTATTATAGGCCATATCATTGAAATCGACGTCAGATGACCAATCATTAACAGTGTTGTGATGATTTTTTTGTACATGGCTATCGCTGGATTTAAAAGCCTGGTCTGCATCAAAAATTGTGTATATTTTGTGGAAATTCTTGCTCTCCTTTTGTTTCATTTTAATCTTGTTAAATATTGCATCAAATCTGAATTCTGTCAATTCATTTGATATTGTGTGAATTTTTCTTGAGAACGAAACTGTCATTGTTGGTAGAAATGAATCGCAGAGATGCTGTAGAAATTTTCTGGAAAGAAACAACTATTTGTGCCATTGAGTCTTGACTCTGCATGTTGGTTGCGATTCCTTGAACGATTTGACTGATGCAACAGGTTTGTCTTTACAATCCAGATCCATAATATCGCCAATAAATATTACTCCATTGTCTGTGAATAATTCTCTGCAAATTGAAATTATCTTACGCAGGTAATTTTATCCAGGAAAGCAGTGCACGACACTGTTCATGATGATTATGTCGAATTTTTGCCCCTCGTATTTTAGTGTGTGGTACGTTACGAAGAGATGCGCAGTGGTGACATGTATTAGACGCCAGCTCGATAGACTTGTTCATATCAAGGGCATAGAAATAGCGATGCACAGATAACCTAAGTTGGTGACAAATCGGATGATCAAGGCGGACATGAAGTGAGGTGAGTAATCCATCGACCACAGCTCTGGGAACAATAATGCATTCGCGCGAGGGTGCCAGAGGCTCCGTACGTTTAACAACCAGTAGCCCATCCTTGCCAATAGAACAACCGGTGTTTAGGTAGCGCTTTATGTCCCTAGCATGGGTATTTTTCTTAGACGGGCAGGGTTTCCTGCCGAAGATGAAGTTTTACTTGAACAAGGTCTGGGCATTCGGCTTGGATAGCTACCCACGCTGATCGACTCGTGAATGGTAATTTAGCCTCTACATTAATGAACTCTCGCACTGATGTGCGAAGTACACTTGACTCTTCCATGCGGTGGACAAAAGAACAAACTTGACAGTTGGGTTCAGTACAGGGGGCGCATTTCGACTGGCAAAATCGGATGGGACATTAGCTGATCCAGCAAGGTGCCTAACTGATACATGGTATCGACTTGCGATAGACAGAAAAGTGGAGACACGTCGACTGGCAGAAAATTCTCCTCTACACAACTTGTCTAGAGCCTGTACACATGGCTTACTGTCTGTAAAGATGCATGCTGTATGCCGCGACTGGGTAATGTATGGACTAAAGTGCTTGATAGCAGCAGCAATGGCAAGGGCCTCCACTTCACAGGGCAACCAAGTGACTTGGCGTGTACTGAGTTTAGCACTATAGAAACCGGCTAGATGAAGCTTGTCATGGCGTGTGACATACAACGTTGCCCCCATACCAAAGTTCTTAACAGCACCATCTGTGACAATCCACAGTTGGTCATCAGGACGTGCTAGCATAATAAGCTTATTAGAGGAAAGTGCATTCTGTGCAGTTTTGAAGGCTTCGTGTAAAGCGTCACTCCAGCATATAGCTTCCTTGGACTGTAGGCCAGCGATTGCCTCCTCTAAGGGAGCGAGGAAGGAAGCACATTGGGGAATAACGCGCGCTAACACCTTGTATGCGCCAATAAATGAACGCAAACCCTTGACAGTCTGTGGTGGAGTGCAAGATTGTAATGTAGATATACGATGTGGGTTTGCCTGAATAGACCCTAGAGACCATGTCCATCCCAGAATAGTTGTGGTTTTTGGACAGATACTCGTTTTACCAGCAGAAAGTCGCAGGCCACATTTGTAGATGCACTGTAGAAGCCGCCGCCAGTTATAAAGCAGTTCATCATAACTATCCCCACCACAATACAGGTCGTCGGCAAGTTTGGCAACCACTCCCTCCTCGATCAAGTCTCCCAACACGCGACATGTAGGCTCTTCGAGGGCTGTCTCAGACCCGGGCATACCCATGGCGCAGCGAGCGTACACTCTTACGCCACGAAATGGCGTTGCTACGCCGCAATATTTCATGGACTCTTGAGACAAGGGTATTTGGTAAATGGCTTTAGTTAAGTGTTGAGGTGTTTCCATTTGGCAATATTTCTAAGGACGGAATTAACATCAGGCATTAGTGAGGGTTGGGGCTTTGCGTAACGTCCGACTTCAGCAAATGCTGTGACAAGACGGAAACCACCGCTTTCCTTCTTGATCAAGAAAGAAGGGTTTAAATACTCCACCTGGACACCAACGTCTTCTGGGCGAACGAAAACACCCATTTGCTCAAGTTAATCGAATTTGTGTTGCAGCTCAACCAACTTGTCACGAGAATACTGAGGAACCCGACCCTTTCGTTCAGGAGGCAGAACGGGTCCCATGTTGAATACTGCCTGAAATGGACCAACTGAGCCGTTGTATGCTTTAATCACAGGGTCAAAGACGGAGTCGTACTCGATAAGGACAGAATGGAACTTTGATTTTATACCCTGGGGTACAATATTATCTGGGTCCAACTTAACTTTATCAGAATGAGCCGAAACAGAAATTGGCTTAGCTATGTAACTTGGAGGCGGTGTAGAGTTCTCCGCTGGTGGGACATAGGTTGGGCGAACTTGGCAGAAATGCTCTTGTCGCTTTACAACCTGGGGCCTGTTGGTAAAATTGGGGATACGGACTCTACCAGCTACACTAGAAATAACGTCGTACGGGGGCCAGGATCTTAAAAGGGCAGAAGTGTCACGAGGCTCAAGAGCAAAAACATCATCATTCTGGGAGAAGTCAGGTGGTAAATCTAACTCAATAAAGTCGCCAGGCCAAATAGTAGTTTCTCCCTCTGGAGCGCGCAGAACGCATGCGCGGCGCACGCTAGGAGGACTAGGATGTATAGGACGAGACCCATATAAATAGGTAGTTCCGTCGCCCAGAATTATTTGTCTCCTAGCTGGACGAATGACATAGCCATAAATGGGGTGCCCGCGAGTACGTCCACATCGAGTTTCTCGACAACAAGACCTTCAAATTTAAATTCCTTGCCGTCCCTAGTAAACACAATAGAGGTTTCGCTTATGACAATGAGTGGGGATGATCCGTCTGCCTGATGGGCGGACTGGGAGCTAGTTTTGATGGATGCACCTAATGCAGTGGCTGTGAAAACTGATATCATGTTACCTGTTGCCCCACTGTCGACTGTGATTCGAACGGTATGATGTTGGTGAAACGCGTCTAGATATGGGGACTGTCTGACCTGAACTCTCAGAGCAGAAGGCTCTAATGCGACACTAACTGGGTCATCGACAGAATCTGCACTATCATCGATAATGTCAACGATCTGTCGGGCTTTGGCAATGTACCTCCTATCTGACTCGGGCAAATGTGGACATTGACTAAGAAAGTGTCGATCGTCTGAACGACCGCACTGTTTACAGATAGGACACGTTTTGGGTTGTTGAAAACGTGAAGGCTGGAACGGTCGACGAGACCTTTGGGAATGAGGTATACTTGCTGGGCGTGCTGCTGCTGCACGCAAGACGCCTGTGTCATCGGCTGTACGTAACTCTTCTAGAAGGGAATCAATAGCTTGTGAGATTTCAGGTTTAATTGACGCAAGTGTTCTGGTACGAAGTTCTGTGCCATACCTTTGGAAGGCCTTTATGTATTAGAGAGAGCCACATAAGGACCACCATATTTTCCAGGGAGGGGGAAAGCTCCTCGTCTTCTTCAACTACCTGGTTATGATGGGAAATACCGCCACCTTGCTTTAACAAATTATCATGAATAAATGCAAGAGGACGCTGATATAAGTCCTCAGGCCGTTCATTATCTTCTAGGTGGATGTCCACAAAATCAATAAAATGTCCACCGGTGGACTGAAACCCATAATGTAACCTGATGGTTTGCCATATTTGAGACAAGGAAGTGGAACTTTTAACAATGGTGTTGCGAGAAATCACAGGACAATAATTTGCAATTTGCCCCAGCATAAGCTCCAGGATAGTGACCTTTTGGTGGGCCGTACGACGCCGCTGTTCGGGAACGTCAGCACCGTCGTCGGTGAAACCCCTGAGTGCGGCAGCTTTCGTTTTGGGGCTCCAGGACGAGCCATCTAACAGGAATGGGCCAAAGTTAGCATCTA
>NW_022696040.1:0-945 GCF_011630105.1 Anneissia japonica
TGAACATTTTATGAATAATGTCTTTACATGTATTTAATAATAGGCCTACTATGATGGGTATTTATATATTTAATTCTTTATTTATTGTCATGTTTTAAGGCTGAGATTTTAAGGTAGGTGAGGATGCAGCCGTCCGGGGCCCCATACATTTTTTCAGAAGGATATGTACCGTATTGTCAAACATGGACGGCGGAAAATATATAATGTCTGGAGAATTTTGTATGATCGGAAATGAAAAAAAAAGGAGGGAAGAAGGAGAAGAATAGGAAAGAGAATGTTTTAAGTTCTTCAAAATTTAAGGTGTTCCCCTCTTGAAAATTATTATAATGAATCAATGAACCCAGGGAAAGGGATGCTCGAGTTCTTCCCGGGAAAATATTGATTTCTAAATGGTGAACAATGAACTTTCCCGACTTCTGAAGTATTTTTTAATGACTTTAATTTAAAACACACCTCAGAAGTCGGGAAAGTTCATTTCCCGCCTTCTAGGAATCAAAATTTTCCTGGGGAAGAACCCCCGGACCCCCCTTTCTTTTTGGGATTCATCGATTCATGGAAAATTCGTATGCAACTACTCTTTTTTTTTAAATTGTTATGTATGTATACACACATAAGCCCTATTTACTGTAATAACAATGGGAAAAAATTACCAGACCGTTTTCAAGATGGGAGGAAAACCTTGAATTTCGAAGAAGATAAAAGTAATTAAAAGACACCTCAGAAGTCGGGAAAGCTCATTTCCCGCCATCTAGAAATCGAAATTTTCCCTGGGGAGGAATGTTGACCCCACCATCTAGATTTGATTCCAGATTTGCATGATTCATATTCCCATTCATCTTATATACAGTGGCGTAACAGGCGGGGCAGGGGGCAGACTGTTCCCCCCCCCCCACTGACGGTTTTTACCGGGCTGACCAAGCTGTCGTACCGGGCTGGGTAAGAAGA
>NW_022696041.1:0-1023 GCF_011630105.1 Anneissia japonica
GAATGATTTCAAAATTGGCAGAATGCAAGAGGGTAATAAGAAGATGGAGCATATTGTTTTTTGTAGGTGTGTAAGCTGATTGCTCATTTGCATAATTAATATGTCACTATATCAGGAAATTTTCAATAAATACCACGATGATTCCCATAAAAGATTTCCTACTTAGTTGAAATTGTAATATGCCATGCCTTTACATTTAAAAAAAACAGTGATTTGATTTGCAGTTGAAATGAAACTTTCCTTCATATTTTTTTAAATTAATGAACTTTTAATAAAATCGGATTTAACGCAATGTGCGTTGCTAAAAGCATTTCAGACTATTCACGACAACGGCCGATGCAATTTGCACTAAAACTCAACCACAAGCTTCATGTCCTACAGCCAGTAAACCGACGCACTTTCATCTGTCCACAACAGGGGCTGAGTGGACCAGTACATCGGGGTAACCCCCTACTCTCGAAAGATGTACTGGGTTCTTTAAAGTGCACATGAGCATTTGTATACACTGGGCCTACGATTTATAGTCCTTATTTGAGAAGACTTGTTCCACCACCAGAACTATAGGAGCGAGCCGGTCGCGAGCCCGTGCCGATATTGTTGGCTATGATCACGGTGCCCCTGCCTTAACCGCTCGGGCCATTTGGCTCGCTCAAAGTATTGATAAGAAGGTATCACTCTAGAACACAGGTACTGTGTTGCAAAACGTGTAGTTAGTACGGTCGACACCCATCATCTGTAAAAAGTAATGTATCTGAGCATAAAGTGGTATGAAAGCAGTGTCAGAAGCACAATGGATATGTCTGTGTTAAATCAAAAATTCACTTTCCTAGAAACTCAGTGGAGCTTGTTGATTGGTGACACTGGAATACTATAAATTTTGAAACAATTAAAAAAAATTAACAACTTAATTAAGAATAAGATTTTAAACTAGCTTAAAGTCAGGCTCTGGAGGAATAAAACAATTGATATATTGTACAATTGATTTTTCTAAGACACTGGAGGGATGTTGGACGAAAAGTCTCG
>NW_022696043.1:0-2107 GCF_011630105.1 Anneissia japonica
CCAAGGGGGTCTATTCTAGGTCGCTGGGGACCCTTCAGGGGTTTTAATAGGTTTCTGAAAAACGCGTAATAATTTTTAATGACTAACTTTCTGCAAATGTTGGGTTTGATTGTTAGGTAAAATGTTTTGGGCTTCCGAAAAATAGCAAAATTGTTTGACTTGTTTACCTAGGTCAAAGGTCATGTGCCCCAAAATTGCAATTTAGGGGCCCAAAAAGGTTATTTTTTTCCCATAAACCCCATGTAAACGATACAAAAAAAAATCCTATAATAATAATAATAATAATAATAATAATAATAATAATAATAATAATAATTGTCGACTTATATAGCGCATATTGTAGGGACCTCTATGCGCTTACATGTTTCGCATTATGTGGAATATGTTGTTTTCTACAGAAATAAAATGTGTTAAAAAATATGCTTTCATATTTATGACGATTTTTTATGCCCAAGTTCACAAAGGTCATTGAGGTCATAATTTGGGGAACGGCCTCTATCACACGTCCCCTCCCACGATAGAGGGCAATTCAGCCTAGCTAGGCTTAAATTATGCTTATTTCTAAATACGGTGGACTATAAGACCTAGGATATATTTCACTAAAACTAGTACACTTGATGAAATAATAATATAATGTAATAATAATAGAGAAGATTGGGGTAGAGGTATTGAAATATGAGAGGTGGGGGTCCATGTACATGACCAAGGCCGAAATGAACGTTTGCAGACCTAGGCCTAGCATTACTGCTTGCGCTGCTACTATTTCTAGTTAAAATATTTCCTCAGATGCATATTATTTATATTATTAATTAATTAATTAATTATATAAACAATCCCGCTATCCAAGTACACCAAGCAATCACTGACAGAAAAAAATTGCCGATTTTTGCTCTATACAATCGCTAAGCCTTGTCTAGTTACTATGACGTTAGGGAAATCCCCTAAAAGAGTCTGCAACAGAGGGCAGCATAATAAAAACAATAAGAGAAGTATGTCCGTACCGTATACGGGCCGCGCATCCAGGTATGTGAATTACTCCGTATGGATACGGACTACGATCTCAAAGGGAAAAAAGAAATTATAAACGTAATTGTCGACTTTATAACACTAAACGGAGACCCTCCCTTCACATTCCTAGATGGAATTTATTACTTTCCTGTAAATACTTCATTGTGGGTCGGGTTCGAGTCTCTATAATGTCATAATGTTTCTGAAGTGAAACATTGATGTGCATGTTACTTGTTAGCGTTGCCTCCATAAAAATAATCAGAGACTCTGATTTTTTTATGGATGCGACTTCTCAGAGGGAGAATCTACAATAAAAATTGAAATGACCTAACCAGATGTTTCCTTGTCAAGCTAATGAGTGATTCGTAAAACAACAAATCGATACAGCATACTGAATTAGGTCTATCTAGTGACGACTGGCTGACTTTAAGTTACAGGTGTATTTGATTTTTTTTTTTTTTTTTTAATTATATATGTCGCGTTAATTCATTGTTTTAAAATGCCTAAATTGAATACGATTTTAATACCGGTAAGCATTTTTGATGACTTTCAAAAATAAAAAAAAAAAAAAAATACAAGTATAAAATATAATTCGGGTCAAGAAAAAAAAATAAGAGGAGGATGACGTATAGAAGGGAGGAGAAGGGGCTCCTTAACACCATGTGAGTAGATAAATTAAACAAGGAAAAAAGAAATGACAAACAAGAGAAACTGCAAATTAATTGATACTGAGGCTACGTTCGAATTATATAATAACAAATGTAAACAAGTATCACATAATCGAAACAAAAATTACGGAACGAGAACGTTGCTTAAAACATCGTACACAGGATCTTGAAATACAATACATCTAAACTACAACGATAGAGACGAGATCATCTTCAAGCGGGAGAATAGAGGTACCGTATAAAAATACTCAACACCGATCGAATCACCGATAGAATAGACTGAAACAACCAAATTGGTATTTGTTTAGAACGTATTGAACATTCACTACGGTAACACGGACGTAGGGAGTGGAGTTGTTTTGCTCGTGAGAAAAAATCCTGTAACTGGCAGGAATTGAACCCAGGATCCTGGGATTGGAAGGCAAGCATCT
>NW_022696043.1:2167-3063 GCF_011630105.1 Anneissia japonica
CAAGATCAATCTACTACAGAAGTAATATAATTCGTAACTTGTGGACTGCCCAAGCGCTTATAAAGACCTATCAAAGCATTTAAGGCATCATTGGTTATTGTTTTATCGTGTTTGTTACCAATTTATTATGCATGCTCTATTGTTCTAATGAAAATCGAAAGAGAGTTAAAAACCTCAAATTATATCAAATAGCTTCAACCATCCTTGAAATGCTGCAATAGGCTATATGGCAAATTAGGCTGGTAGTCAATTGAGTCATTCCAAAATAACTTTATAATACAAAATTTTAAACTTCTGTTCCGCATCCTTTTGGTCGCTACCAATGTTTGGGTTGCAAAGAGCCGACAAAAGAATACCAAATAAATAAACCCCAATGCATGGGTTCCACAAAATCGATACACCCTATTCAGCCGACGGCTTTCGTCGATGCTGATTGGTTGGTCGATATCGGGGCGCTTTCCCGATTGCATCGAGGACTGCTACGCTAGTGCGACTATTGCATTAAAAAAAATTGTAGCGATTCTTTTAGAAACCAAGGTTGTAGCTTGATAAAATTTACCGTGTGAATACACTTCTGTTTTGATTAGAAGTCATTGGTCAATTTTTAGATAGAAGCAAAACTGATATCAGACAGGTTGCGACAAAGTTTCTAATGCTATTCCACGGCAACAACGCGGAGATGTGATGGCTGGGTTTCAATCGTGTCTATATTCTGGCGTATAAGACGAATCAATAGCAAAGTAGGATGAAAAACGTGGGGTTGCCTTATACGCCCATTATATACATTTCTGGATTTTAAAAAATCATGTTCGTCTTACGTTCAGATTGTCCGTAACATGTGAAATTGCTACTAAAATATCCCCGGTCAATAATTGTCCAAAAATCTTCTCAAACTC
>NW_022696043.1:3332-7764 GCF_011630105.1 Anneissia japonica
TTATTATTATTATTATTATTATTATTTGGAGCTTAGACACTTTGTTTATTTGCGTCTTATAAATTGACCTATTATTATCATTATAAAATATAGATTTTCTTTTCATTTTCTAACGAGCATTACATGTTCCCTATTTGAATGAGCAACGAAATGTTGATTGATTATGCGCGTCTGTGAAGTTTCCTTGAAACCCACCCTCAAGCATGAAGAAAAATCGCCTGCCTTCGTGAATTCTGTATTTAGGCGTATGGGGGAAGGTAGGCACTCTAAAAGGAGCGACACTCTAGTTATGTTTATGCTAACCATGAAGATGTATAGCAAGTGTAACTGATTAGCTTACAGTTAACCTTCAAGCTAGCGGAATATAACCACATTTAAACTCCATCTAATTCAACGAAAACAATAAGATAATTAATTAGGCCATTTTTTAAAATAGTTCACTAAAGGTTAACGACAGAACTTACAGTACACTGTGTTAATGTGTTATAGGTTGTAAAACTGTATTGAGTAAAAAGAAAATATTTCGTATAAAAATATCGTTCGCTTGACATTAGGAATTAATCATTTGTGATACAAAATGATTGGCTATGCCAAGTGTTATAGTGAACACTGGCAGATTTAAGGGGGAACCAGTCAGTACGGGCCCCCAACCTCCTAATTTTTTTTTCAAAAACTATAAATAAAAAAATTGAGAAAACAGACAAAATTGTATTCAACTTTAAATCTGAGAGTGCCATTTCCGGCAGTCTGAAGGAAATCATAATTTTTTCTTACCTCAGCCCCCAACCCTCCCTGAGTCCCCTCTTCGACTTCCTGGACACGCCACAGTTGGAGTATCATATTCGGGCTACATATGAAGGATAGTTTTTATCCATCGGGATTTTTATCGGGGAACCCTATCAAGGATAACCCTCATGATAAATAAGTCATTGAGATCATGGAAGCAATCTCGACTTCGATTTTGTTCAGAAATCTGTGGCGCATTCAAGGGTGGGGGTGGGGCTAAATTGTTAATTTTGTTGTAAATGAAGATATAAGGAAAATTATATTCAAATTTTAAGTTTGTGAGTGTAATTTCCCGCCATTTAGAGGTGCCATAAAATCACAAATGTTTTTATCTCAGCCCAAATCATGGTGGTGCTGATGTAGTATAGATCCTCCATCTGCTAAGTACCCAGTGCCGAATTCAAGGGGACTCAGCCGCCCACCCTCTCCAATTTAAAAAAAAAATGGAGAAATATATAAAGAAAATTTGATTCAAATTTTATGTCTGGAAGTGCAATTTCCGGCCATCTAGAGGTGCCATAATCACAAATTTTCTTACCTCAGCCCGAACCATGGTGTGGCTGAGGTAGTATAGATCAGGGATGGCGCCAGGATTTGTCCGACGCAGGGGGGAGGTGACTGATGCCCCCGACGAGGGGTCAGATTTCCCTGACGAAAGCAAAGTGAGCGTGGTCGAGCTGCGATTAGAAGGCTTAGAAAGTGGTGCATGGGGCGAAGCCCCTGAAAATTTAGGGATTACAAAGGCTCATTTAATCGATTTCAGAGTCTACTAATATGTAAAAAATACATATAATTGTTTTTTCTCCCGTACGGGGGGTGGGGGTGGGCAGCTCTCCCCAACGGGGGCCCTTCCCGCCCCGGTATAGGTCTTCTATCTGTGAAAGTACCGTACCCTCCATGGGCCTTTCTATTTTGAATTCCTGGATCCGCCACAGGAAATTACAACAAATATGAAAAGTCCTATTACAGTAGCTTCATGCCAATAAAATAACTTATAAAATTTACTAAACTTCGTAAAATATTCGTACCAGATGTGTATAAGAGGGACATATTGAAAAGGTTTTGAAACAGGCAGAAATTGACGTAAATGGAGGTCAAGAGGTCATTGACCTCCAAAGAAAAGTTGTAAATTTATAACCAATTCACTCACAAGCGTTTACAGATCTACAGTTATGAGTAGATTTGATAGTAAAAATATTTTCTATTATTAATAAGCATATCGAATATAAAAAAATGATATTAACAAGCAAAATGTATAAATTAATTAATGTACTACTGTCATTGTTGATTACTTTTGTATGGTGATGTTTGGGGTAGTGGTTAGCATTTAAGTTCACAACTCATGATTTATTGGATGGATATGTATGACGTTGGTATCAACATGTA
Organism: Anneissia japonica; assembly: GCF_011630105.1. Lineage (NCBI taxonomy): Eukaryota > Metazoa > Echinodermata > Crinoidea > Comatulida > Comatulidae > Anneissia > Anneissia japonica. Next base: position 5,505 of record NW_022696043.1, read on the forward strand.
TCCTGTAGATTTTCAACCATTCAAATTGAAAACGTGCAGAAATTGACGTATCTAAAGGTCAAAAGGTGGTTGACCTCTGTAGAAAAATGCAAATTTTCCCCAAAAACCATAGCAGATATTCTTTATGACAATATAATGGAAATATATATGGTATAGTGGTAACAGTTATGTTAAAAGTTTCCCATACAAATAAAATAAACGAGCGGTACTAGATAAAGACAACTTGGTTTCTTGCTTCAAACAAAGTATCCATTCGAAGAAGTCTTATGAAGATAATCCTATCCAAGTGAACATAAAATGGTCGGTGACCACGACATACATTCGACTTTAGATTGATAAAGATTGAAATATGTTAAATACAGCCACGATATATGCATAGGCCTAGGTCTAGATTCCACTCAGAATATGTAATTATATATTAAATGATATATAGAAATGATATATTTATATACTGTATATATATATATATATATATATATATATATATAAATTAAAGATATAGTATAATTGCAATTTTAAAAATGAGATATCATAGAAACTTGCTTATGAAAATCTGAAGTGTTAGAAGAAATATATTTAATGCTAGGGCATTGGCTAAATACTATAGACCTATTTAGGCTGATTGGCTGAAAGCTACGGAAATCCTAATAATGCTGATTGTCTGTTCACCATTATTAAGCGTTCACCATTATTTTTCGCTCTAAAGTATTTAGTCAATGCCTCCGCATTACTGTAAACGTATCTTCTAACCATTTAGATTTTGTGTTTAACATGATATCTTATATTTTAAATTGCAATTATTTTATATATTTAATTAAATATTAATTAAAAAAAAAAACTAAACTAAGGGGTAAGAAATAAAATGAAGGACTCTACTTTCGAGAATATAGTATAGAAGATCCAAATAATATTTCGTTAATTGCCTATCAGCACAATAAAATGAAATAATAAAATACACAATAGCGTCTATTGCCAGTCGGTGTATAGAGACTGCCTTTTAAATATACCACCCTTTTATACACTGTCCACACCCTCCTCCACTTCCCGCTTCTGCGAAGTAGGGTAATCTTCTATATTCAGAACATAATTTCGTTTTCATTTATTTCAACCGCACTAAATTCCATATATTCACCAAGTAAAAAAAATATTGTCCATGATTTATCAGGTTCTGTATTCTTGATATTTTTTTTTCTATGTAATTCGAATAATTGTGGCGAAGACCAGACAAACTAGTCACTCCTCGCAAATCGTATTGCGGAGATAATGGCCAAAACAGGTTTTTCAAAATTGTCGAATAAACTTAATATACCTAATACATCATCGTACTTCGTTCTTATTTTGATGCTTGTCTCTGCCTGAGAAATGCTTACATTCGTTAACTTTGAAGGCTGATTTCTTAAATACTGATCTTTAAACGGTTGTATAATTAAACTCACGTAACCTTTAGGGCGGATGCAGGGGTTGGGGTGCAGACGGTGCTTTTGCACCCTCCTAAGAAAAATAAGTGTTGTACTACTGTTGACATAAATTACCGGTAAGCTTTTTAAGGTTTGAGAGTGCAATTTCCTGGCACCTAAAATCCATATTCTCAAAACGTTCGCACCTCACCTCCAACCATGGTGGGGCTGAGGTGGTATGAACTTTCATGCACCCGCAATCACCAAACCCCGCCTCAGAACTTCATAATAAATTTATATTTTGAATTTTTTTCAAACTGTTTTAACCATGTATTATTAAACACAAAGTTTATATTTTTGCTAGGAGGAACTGGTTTTACTTGTTTTTGCTACATTTTTTGTTGTATACGTCGTCAATGGTGTGTCAGACTATGCTTTGTAGCCCGCCCACTGCATAAAATAGACTATAGATCATCAAAGAGACAGTTGCGCCACTCGTGAGAAGAGGGGTGTCTATGGGAGAAGGAGCATTACTCCCGTTGGGATGAAGCCAACAATTTTGTCGAGGAGCCCTGGTTTGAAAAGGCATTTCTACTGTCAAGAGTATCATTTCAGGACACTTACTGTACAGGTGCTTATTCTTCAAACCTGGGTATGAGGTAGATGTATACTCCCTATTATGCCTTCCCCACCACCCCCCACCCCGCCAAAAACATATGGATCCGCCACTGTACAAATTTACAAAATAACAAAACTGCGACATTTTGTATTATTACGCAGATTTTACATTATAAGCGACATCTGCCTTTCATAATTATTAGGTATGACGCAACTGACTAAACAGCCATCTTTCTGGGACGTAT
>NW_022696043.1:9922-13309 GCF_011630105.1 Anneissia japonica
GTTAGTTACACAGTGACGTACATCACATAAGTCCGTGAAATTTCATAGGCCTACCGTAGGTAAACATAGAAAGAGCAATAATAGTAAAACTCGAGCGTCACGACATTGCGAAGTGTTTGTTCTTGTTCCTCGTATCGTACTCACTCGAGTCAATCCGAGATGGCCCGAGTGAAGTTTCATGCAAATGTTTCGTACGGAAAAAAAAATCGCTTCCCGGAACGCCGCCCTGAGCGGCGTGTGCGAAGCACAACTCAGAGTCAGAAGTGGAACGTGAAATTTCTATTTAGTTTTGTAGTCAGATTTGCGAGAAAAACTTCAGCTACCCGTACTTTGAGACGTCAGTGGGAGCTGTAATTTGTATGGCAAGGAGATTGTGCTACCCTTAATTCGCATTAAGGGAATTTACGCCCACAAACCTTGTAGTTATTAATATTTTGGTTATAATAGAACATTTTTATTTTTTTGGTGACGTCACACTCACAATATATTTAGCATGCATATGTCATAAGCTAGATTACGTCACCTTTTCCTGGTAAGGCAAACTTTCCCGGAGTGCTTTTTTCATGGATAAACTAACACCACTGCTTTGCACATGAATGCCTTGCAGCCGAATTGTTAGCATTGTATAATACTTAAACAAGGTACGTCTGCAACTGAATTATTCTTAGTTTAGTTATTTTGTATTCTTATTTTAATTTATTTCTTTCGAAAGTGTACTTTCTATCACATATAATTGCATTGTCTACTTAGGCCTAGGCCTAGTATTATTATGCCTCATCCTCCCCCGCTAGACACGCAGTAGGCTATTCCCCTCCCCACGCTACAGTATAGACGTTTGCTTGGACACAGAACGTGATTTCACTTTCCTTCCCGGGTGTTCATGTAACATTTGCATATTGTTAGCTAACCAGTTGCGTGTATTCCTTTGTGAAAGTGAGCACGCCGCGGTACTCATTTTCACAAAGCATTTGCATCCCCTGGAAAGAGGGAACTTCGAAATAATTGTCTCCATATCTTTGCTAATTAATCACCATAATTTAGCTTACTCTTATGCATGGAGGGAGCACTTAAAATGTACAATAATCATTTCACTACAAGACAAACCCCGAATTTTATTCATGCATTACATAGTTTCATCTTGCTTTACTCCAACATCACTGGCGCATGGTAACAACCAACTGACTGCAGACCATTTCCGGTCACACATTGCTCTCCATAACGCAGCATCCCCTAGTTCCGTCACCTCTGGATCTGATAGCAATATACCAGAATCTCCGCCCACAAACATCTAGAATTTTCACTACTCGAGAGTGCGTGCCATTGAGAAGTATGAGGATAGCGTGTAAAGAAAATATTAGCTTTGAGGTAGGTAGGTAAAGTAAAGTAAATACATTTCAAAGACAATTATTTTAAGTTCTACTTTTTATGATAGATTAATTAGATCTATATGATTTTGCCTAAAATCATATAGAGTGCTGATTTATCTGCATTCATTGCTTTCTTGAAAATTCAACGGAGGGCATTAAATTCCAGCAAAAGGTTTGCCCACCTTTAGAATTCAAAACATGATGGGACTGAGCTGTGGTAGGTGTGGATTAAAGTCCCCTGCCCCATCTTTCAAAGCAGATCAGCACCCTTCACCAAAATCATCCCGTGTGCATTTGTGACCCATCATGCGCACGTTAAAGAATGAAGTACACTCTTCTTAAACATGTAGGGTATTGTCTCCCGGTTTACTGCCCAATCACCACCAGAAGGACACCATACTGTAAATAAGTCTTTTTCTAGATTTGTGTGTGCTCCTTGGTGTTTACACCGAATAAATCCAATCTAATCCTATATGGTAATCAGTTGGAGTTTTGCATATTGTGATATACTGTAGTGAAAGACACAGGCAGTACAAAACATTGGGACCAGGGGATATTATGAGGCGTACTATAATATAATCATGTATTTTGTTTATGTATATTTAAAACATTTTATGCAGTGGTGGATCTAGAATGTAGCAATGGAAGAGGTTAATGCAAGGTGCAAAGCACTGAATGTGGGGGATGGGGCGTTGGTGATTTTGTGTAAGGAATCCTCTTCAATTGAAGATTTTTTTTTCGAATTAGTAGGAGGCTAGGAACTCTTAGATAGAATCCAAAAAGAAGTTGAGGTTAAGTAGCATACTACACGTAATATGTATACACCGGAAGCACACACACAATATTTTTTTTTTCACACTAACCGCCTTGGGTGGCTAACCACACTATTCACCAGGAGTACAGGAGTTTTGTGGGAGAGGAAGTTTGCAAATGGGGACTTCACTACTTGGCAATACCCCATGATTCAAAATGAAGTCAAGAGACCAAGAAACCAGATGAAAAATTCTACCTTGAAGAATATTGTTGGTAGACCCTGACTAATTAATAAAATGAAATAATTAAATCACAGTTGAGAGTCGGTTGCCTTTTACCTGCTTGTCTGCCTTTTTGCCTCCGCAAAGAGGAGTGATATCTTCCATATTGAGAGCATTTGGTCCATATTTACCCAGTTCACCGAACGACATTCCAGTTATTCACCAATCAAAATTGTTGTCCTCTCTTAACAATTTGAAGTCCCAAGGAGTCTATTCTAGGTCGCTGGGGCCCCTTAAGGGGTTTTAATAGGTTTCTGAAAAACGCATAATAATTTTTATTTTATGACGTAACTTTTTGCAAATGTTGGGTTTGATTGTTGGGTAAAATTTTTTGGGCTTCCGAAAAATAGCAAAATTGTTTGACTTGTTTACCTAAGTCAAAGGTCATGTGCCCAAAAATTGCAATTTAGGGGCCCAAAATGGTTACTTTCTTTCCCATAAACCCCAAGTAAACGACACAAAAAAATCCTATGCTCATAAATGGTATGCATTATGTTGAATATGTTGTTTTCTACAGAAATAAAATGAATTTGGTTAAAAAATATATGCTTTCATATTTATGACGATTTTTTATGCCCAAGGTCACAAAGGTCATTGAGGTCATAATTTGGGGAAAGGCCTCTATCACACGCCCCCTCCCACGATAGAGGGAAATAAGCCTAGCTAGGCCTACATATGGGGTGGGTTCCATGTACATGACCAAGGGCGAAATGAACGTTTGCAGACCTAGGCCTAGCATTACTATCTTTCCTGGGATTCATATTATTTATATTATTATTAATTAATTAATTATTATTATATAAACCATGGACCTATTAATAAGACATGGACTTATTAATAGGTCCATGTATAAACAATCCCGCTATCTTCGTCTGTCCAAGTACACCAATCACTGACAGAAAAAATTGGCGATCTTTACTCTGCCTTGCTAGATGTGTATAAGAGACAGGTATAGACGTTTGCTTGGACACAGAACGTGATTTCAC
>NW_022696043.1:13427-19913 GCF_011630105.1 Anneissia japonica
GGAGACCCTCCCTTCACATTCCTAGATGGAATTTATTACTTTAATGTAAATAATTCATTGTGGGTTGGGTTAGTTCGAGTCTCTATAATGTCAGTGTTTCTGAGGTCAAACATTGATGTGCATGGTACTTGTTAGCGTTACCTCCATAAAAATAATCAGAGAGTCTGATTTTTTTTTTATGGGTGCGACTTCTCAGAGGGGGAATCTACAATAAAAATTCAAATGACCTTATCAGACGTTTGCTTGTCAAGCTAATGAGTGATTCTTAAAACATCAAATCGATACAGCATACTGCATTAGGCCTATGTAGTGACGACTAGTTGACTTTAAGTTACAGGGGTATTTGGTATTTTTTTCATTGTTTAAATTAAATATGTCGTGTTAATTCATTTTTTTTAAATGCCTAAATTGAGTACGATTTTATTACCGGTAAGCATTCTTGATGAAGGAGAATACGTATTAAATTACGGTACCTTAAGAGTGAATGTACCAATCCACAAGAATAGTGTTGAATATTTCGTCGTATCAACGACACATCAGCAACTGAGACAAGAATTAGGCAGGTCAGGTCTTATATACTGTGCTAATAAGCTAACAGGTGTTGGAAAGTATTGAAAAAAAAATATCAGGTAATAAGGGAAGCGTCACAAAGCTCATTCTTACGGTTTATAGAGGGCCTAATGCGATTGATACATTGTGCTTCCAACACACGAAGGCGCAATTCATCTTTAGGCGCTCTTCTGACGATGGAAACCAAGATATCGGGGTCTTTCACGGCACGATGAGATTCACCAAAGTGCGCGCCGAGCGCAGAGGTGGTGCTATGTTTACTATCCGAAGCGAGATGATTGAACATCTCGCTTCGGCTAGTAAACATAGCACCACCTATGCTAGTACTTTCCAACACCTGTTAGCTTATTAGCACAGTATATAAGACCTGGACTGCCTAATTCCTGTCTCAGTTGCTGATGTGTCGTTAATACGACGAAATATTCAACACTATTCTTGTGGATTGGTATATTCACTCTTTAGTTCATTTAATACTATATATTCTCCTTCATTATGAGAGTGAAAAATCAAGCGATATTTGATCAACTCATTCTTGATGAAAAAAATGCAAGTGTAAAATATGATTCGGGTCAAGAAAAAAAAATAAGAGGAGGATGACGTATAGAACACCATGTGAGTAGATAAATTAAACAAGGGGGAAAAAATGACAGACAAGAGAAACTGCAAATTAATTGATACTGAGGCTACGTTCAAATTATATAATAACAAGTATTACAATCTAAAAGATAACATAAGATTAACATTTTATAGCAAACTAAACATACCAATTCAACTTAACAATTTTTCATTTAAATTTTAAACTAAGAACAATTTCAAGATTTCTTTTGTCAAACCATAATTTATTAATAGAAAGAGGTCGTCATATGAATATTACTAGAGAAAACAGAATATGTTTATTTTTCGATAATTGTGTTATAGAAGACGAAACCCATTTCCTGTTTGTGTGTCTTTTTTTTTAAAGGCCTGAGAAAGCAATACATCCCCGAGTTCAACTTATTTTCACTCAGTAATATTTTTGTAAATTATAATTTAATAAAATTCGTCGTATATCCATTTATTTAAACAAAGCATTTAAAAAAGGAATGTTTTGTATGTCCGAATATGGTATAAACATATGGTTTGTAAAATGGGCCAGAGGCCATTACGAAATAAAGAAATGATGATGATGATGATGATGATGATGATGATGATGATGATAATGATAATGATGATGATGATGATGAATCGAAAAAAATATTACGGAACGAGAACTTTGCTCAAAACATCGTCGTAGTACACAGGATCTTGAAATACAAAACATCTAAACTACAACGATAGAGCAGATCATCTTCAAACGGGAGAAGAGGTACCGTATAAAAATACTCAACACCGATCGAATCACCGATAGCATAGACTGAAACAACCGAATTGGGGTGTTATTATTTTTTGAGAACGTACAGTATTCACTACAGTCACTACGGTAACACGTCAGGTAGGAAAAAATATCATTCTTAATAAATCTCCTGACGCAGAAAACATCATTGAATAATTCTGCATTTGAAAAATTTGATAGGATTTTGACTATTTTAGATATCCATGATTCGTATTAATTGTTCTCGACAAATGTTGTTATCAGTAGTTTCTAAAGCCATAACTTCTTTTTGAACCCAGCAGAAATAATCAATAAGGAATGTTTTGCGACTTGCTTTTAGTAGCAAGATGTTCAATCTCCAACAGAAGTAATGTAATTGGTAACTTGTGGACTGTCCAAACGCTTATAGAGACCCATAACCATTGGTTATTGTTTTATCGTGTTTGTTACCAATTTATTAAGCGTGCTCTATTGTTCTAAACAAAATCGAAAAAGAGTTAAAAACCTCCAATTATACCCAATAGCTTCAATTTGGGTTGCAAAGAGCCGACAAAAGAATGCCAACAAATGAACCCCGATGCATGGTTTCCACAAAATCGATACACGCTATTCAGCCGACGGCTTTCGTCGATGCTGATTGGTTGATCGATATCGGGGCGCTTTCCCGATTGCATCGAAGACTGCTACGCTATTGCGACGATTGCATTAAAAAAAATTGTAGCGATTGTGTAGCGATTCTTTTAGAAACCAAGGTTTTAGCTTGATAAAATTTACCGTGTGAATACACTTCTATTTTCATGGTACTTGTTAGCGTTACCTCCATAAAAATAATCAGAGAGTCTGATTTTTTTTTTTATGGGTGCGACTTCTCAGAGGGGGAATCTACAATGAAAATTCAAATGACCTTATCAGACGTTTGCTTGTCAAGCTAATGAGTGATTCTTAAAACATCAAATCGATACAGCATACTGCATTAGGCCTATGTAGTGACGACTGGTTGACTTTAAGTTACAGGGGTATTTAGTATTTTTTTCATTGTTTAAATTAAATATGTCGCGTTAATTCATTTTTTTTAAATGCCTAAATTGAGTACGATTTTATTACCGGTAAGCATTCTTGATGAAGGAGAATATGTATTAAATTACGGTACCTTAAGTGTGAATATACCAATCCACAAGAATAGTGTTGAATATTTCGTCGTATCAACGACACATCAGCAACTGAGACAGGAATTAGGCAGGTCAGGTCTTATATACTGTGCTAATAAGCTAACAGGTGTTGGAAAGTATTGAAAAAAAAATATCAGGTAATAAGGAAAGCGTCACAAAGCTCATTCTTACGGTTTATAGAGGGCCTAATGCGATTGATACATTGTACTTCCAACACACAAAGGCGCAATTCATCTTTGGGCGCTCTTCTGACGATGGAAACCAAGATATCGGGGTCTTTCACGGCACGATGAGATTCACCGAAGTGCGCGCCGAGCGCAGAGGTGGTGCTATGTTTACTATCCGAAGCGAGATGATTGAAAATCTCGCTTCGGCTAGTAAACATAGCACCACCTATGCAAGTACTTTCCAACACCAGTTAGCTTATTAGCACAGTATATAAGACCTGGCCTGCCTAATTCCTGTCTCAGTTGCTGATGTGTCGTTGATACGACGAAATATTCAACACTATTCTTGTGGATTGGTATATTCACTCTTTAGGTCATTTAATACTATAATCTCCTTCATTATGAGAGTGAAAAATCAAGCAATATTTGTTCAACTCATTCTTGATGACTTTCAAATATTTTTTGGGAAAAGAAATGCAAGTGTAAAATATGATTCGGGTCAAGAAAAAAAAAATAAGAGGAGGATGACGTATAGAACACCATGTGAGTAGATAAATTAAACAAGGAAAAAAGAAATGACAGACAAGAGAAACTGCAAATTAATTGATACACTGAGGCTACGTTCAAATTATATAATAACAAGTATCACAATCTAAAAGATGACATAAGATTAACATTTTATAGCAAACTAAACATACCAATTCACTTAACAATTTTTCATTTAAATTTTAAACTAAGAACAATTTCAAGATTTCTTTTGTCAAACCATAATTTATTAATAGAAAAAGGTCGTCATATGAATATTACTAGAGAAAACAGAATATGTTTATTTTTCGATAATTGTGTTATAGAAGACAAAACCCATTTCCTGTTTGTGTGTCCTTTTTATAAAGGCATGAGGAAGCAATATATCCCCGAGTTAAACTTATTTTCACTCAGTAATATTTTTGTAAATTATAATTTAATAAAATTCGTCGTATATCCATTTACTTAAAAAAGCATTTAAAAAAGGAATATTTTGTATGTCCGAATATGGTATAAACATATGGTTTGTAAAATGGACCAGAGGCCATTACGAAATAAAGAAATGAAGATGATGATGATGATGATGATGATGATGATAATGATGATGATGATGATGATGATGATGATGATGATGAATCGAAAAAAAAAATTACGGAACGAGAACGTTGCTCAAAACATCGTCGTGTACACAGGATCTTGAAATACAAAACATCTAAACTACAACGATAGAGATAAGATCATCTTCAAGCGGGAGAATAGAGGTACCGTATAAAAATACTCAACACCGATCGAATCACCGATAGCATAGACTGAAACAACCGAACTGGGGTGTTATTATTTTTTAAAAACGTACAGTATTTACTACATTCACTACGGTAACCAGGCCTGTAGCCATGGGGGTTTTTAGGGGTTCGGGCGAACCCCCTTTTCAGCGAACCCCCTTTTGCCAGCGAACCCCCTTAGCCAGAATACGATCCCCCGTTTCCAAAATAGTGCAATTTATTACAAAATGGGGGCATTTTTGGCACTGTTTATTTGTCGCTATCGATCGTAGTCCGATCGTAGAAATCAAAACAAAGCTGCAGCCAGCTGAATGACGTAACCAGCAAGACTTCAAAATGAATATTTATGAGAGGTTTGTTGCCTAGGCTATTTGACCAATTGCGTGCTCCGGAGTTTATTTACTTTGGCACGACGTCATCACAAAAGTTTGTGCGCTCGACATTTTTCATTTCTCTGGGATCGAGGACATGCAACACGCCAAAAATAGCCTAGGATGAAGCGCCGAGAAAGGGTAACCGATTTTTTTCCTTCAAGGCCAGATGCTCATGATACTGCCTGGCGGCAGGGACCGGTGTACTTGTTCGGGCTAGGCCTAGGTCTAGCATTGTTGCTAGGTAGGGTAGGGTCGTAGCCATATATGAGGCCTATTATTTGCGAACGATTTTATTATTTATTTTGTAATCGAGCTAGTATAGGTCAGGGCCTAGGCTAGCTAGGCTAGCAAGGAAATATACTTGGTAATGTTTTCACGTTTCGTCAGAATTAAAGCCCCATTCCCGGCAAAATTTTAGTTGTTAAGAAAAATCTAATTTTTGTATAATGTTATAAAGATTTATAAATATAATACGGAATTGCTAGTTTAAATGAATTTAGACATTTTTAAGAATGAAAAAAATGTAAAAAAAAAACTGAAATTTGATTTTTTTTTTGTGTTCCACACAAAAAATAAATGTGGATGAATTTTTCATGTTTGATTTTGCAATAGGTCGTGAGAAGAAATATCGTAGGCGCATAATATCGTTATCACACATAAAAACGGCCGACATGATATTTTCCGTTGCTAGTATTGACACTTGTGAAATATAATATTTCATAGGAATTATTTCAAATTTGTTAAAAAACTGATTCTGACTGAGATTTCAACACTTAAACAAACATATCTCAGCCTAATCGAAAGACCGCATTGTGCGAGATGCGAAGTACAAAAACTAATCTCACTAGAGAGGGCGCACTTTATTGACTGTATAAAGTATACATAAAAGCGAGAGTATTCCAGTGGATGAATTCGTCGAGAAAATGGTACCGTAATATTTTATGAGAAACAGTCTGTATTTCTCATTTTTTTTTTTTTTATTCTTTTGCGTAAAACTAAAATTCATGCCAATATTTTTCCATGATTTATAATAATTGGAGTAATGCAAATGCATATTTTCTTTAAAAAAGTCAGTTTTTAGTGAAATTTTGCCGGGAATGGGGCTTTAACTGACATTATTCGTCTCTTTTTATAGGCTAGGCTAGGCTAGGCCTAGGCTTACAATCAGTTTAGTTGTATTATTGATATTATCATGTTAAAGAAAAAATACTTGATCAGTAAACATGCCCTCTTGATGATAATAAAGTACTGCTCTACTGGGATCTAGTTATTTTGGTAAAAAAGTAAAATGTAGGGCTGTCAGTTCCTATTGTTTCTTCATTTCTACAATAAATAAGATATTATTTGCAATATTTCTCTTTTAAGCAAAGACCATTTACATACCTCTATATTTTTTATTTTTTTTATTTTATGTGGCCATAACCACCTTTATTGTTCCACCACATCTCATTCAAACATAAATATTCATGTAAAATACAAATGATTCACAAGAATTAATACAAATAAACAAATTATTAAAAAAAAGAAATATATATACATACATACATA
>NW_022696043.1:20314-22151 GCF_011630105.1 Anneissia japonica
TAGGAGTCTCCTGCACACAGATGACGTCATGTGTAAGACGATACATCTGTCTCTTATACACATCTAGATGTGTATAAGAGACAGGTTCCGCATCCTGTGGGTCGCTACCAATGTTTGGGTTGCAAAGAGCCGACAAAAGAATGCCAACAAATGAACCCCGATGCATGGTTTCCACAAAATCGATACACGCTATTTAGCCGACGGCTTTCGTCGATGCTGATTGGTTGGTCGATATCGGGGCGCTTTCCCGATTGCATCGAGGACCGCAACGCTATTGCGACGATTGCATTAAAAAAAATTGTAGCGATCCTTTTAGAAACCAAGGTTGTAGCTTGATAAAATTTACCGTGTGAATACACTTCTGTTTTGATTAGAAGTCATTGGTCAATTTTTAGATAGAAACAAAAATGATATCAGACAGGTTGCGACAAAAGTTTCTAATGCTATTCCACGACAACAACGCGCAGATGTGATGGCTAGGTTTCAATCGTGTCTATATTCTGGCGTATAAGACGAATCAATAGCAAAGTAGGATGAAAAACGTGGGGTTGCCTTATACTCCCATTATATACATTTCTGGGTTTTCAAAAATCGTGTTCGTCTTACGTTCAGATTGTCTGTAACATGTGAATTTACTACTAAAATGTTCCCGGTCAATAATTGTCCAAAAATCTTCTCAAACTCAGTGATCGTCTTATACGTGATGAAATATATAACATGGTTAATATCCAAGTAATGGAAATAGTCGCCCTGTTTTCATAACCTTAGTATTGCATTATCGTCACTCCAAAGTTGGACTGATTAAAACTTTCTGTCGAGAAGTAAACCATTGCACTAACGAGTCTAGGTATTAAATTTGATGATCATTTCTGGTGTGACACAAAATGTATACATTTAAATTTTAATTTAAAAAAAATGTTATTCTGAATCTAAAGATAGTGCAGAATAACTTTATTTGGTGTGAATTTCGGGTAAGCATCTTATAGAGGGACATATTCCCTTTTTTGCCTACCAGTCTCATTACGTTTTGAGTGAAATAAAATTATGAATTATGAATTAAAATAGCAATATCTTGAGTAGAATCGCTTTATGTTCCAATAAATATTGAATTTACTCCTTTGCAAATAAACTTAACTAGCAATGGTTATTTATAGGTTTATTAAACAAAAGTGATCTTTTAACAATATACAATTTAAAGCTACAAAAAGGCTGGACAAAATAATAAAACAATAGTTACTCAGATACGGAGGGCTGAATTTACCAATGAAAAATTTTGAGTCCGCGTTGGCTCCAGATATTTGCGACAGGAAGTGCGTGGTTGAAACTTAGACTTAGAATTTCGGTCGGAGTCCCGGAATAAAAAAATCCCTGGTAGGGGTCATAGTGAGCATTTTCGTATGGCTTAACATACAGCAACATTTTACTTTTGGACCACATTATAGGGATTGGCATTCAAAATTACGCAAAATTGATAGAAAAATTAATATTTTTAGTTCGTCAAAGTCTTGGTGACCAGGGTTCCTGTCTGACAAGGAAGGAGGTGGGGGGATTCAACCACCCTCCCTGCACCAACGGCAGGTAATAAAACTAATTGTTTGGTTTTTTTTCTATTTTTTCTAACGTCAGTGTCATATCTCTAATTTTGGATATGTTTGATACAAATTGTTTTTTTTTTTTCATGTACATGTTGACATGGAATGCAAAAATTGATGTTAACGAGAAAAAAAATTATAAATTCATTATGTACTATTGTACATTGTTTGTGATCCTAAAAAAATTGTAATCAACAACAGTTTTTGGGGTAGGGGTAACATCTATGCTCCTAAACAACGGCCGG
>NW_022696043.1:22235-25676 GCF_011630105.1 Anneissia japonica
TTATTATTATTATTATTAGTATTAGTATTAATATTAATATTATTATTATTATTATTATTTGGAGCTTAGACACCTTGTTTATTTGCGTCTTATAAATTGACCTATAATTATCATTATAAAATATAGATATACTTTTCATTTTCTAACGAGCATTACATGTTCCCTTTTTGAGTTGAGCAACCAAATTTCGATTGACGTCTGTATATGCGCGTCTTTAAAGTTTCCTTGAAACCCACCCTCAAGCATGAAGAAAAAATCGCCTACCTTCGTGAATTCTGTATTTAGGCGTATGTTAAACTCCATTTAATTTAACGAAAATAATAATAATAAGAAGAAGAAGAATAAGAAGAAGAAGAAGAAGAAGAAGAAGAGGAAGAAGAAGAAGAAGAGGAAGAGGAAGAGGAAGAAGAAGAAGAAGAAGAAGCAGAAGAAGAAGATTGATAAAGCGCACATCTCCACCAACAACAACAAGATCCAAATAATTCCCAGAAGAATTTCCATCAAAATCCAAATACCAATTATCCCATCGAGGCAATTATCCCATTAGGCCATTTTTACAAGTAGTTCACTAAAGGTTAGCTACAGAAGTACACTGTAGTTAATGTGTTATAGGTTGTAAAAGTGTATTGAGTAAAAAAAAAATCTTTAGAATAGAAATATCTTTCGCTTGACATTAGGAATTAATCATTTGTGATACAAAATAATTTGCTATGTCAAGTGTTATTTTGAACAGTAGCAGATTCAGGTGGGAACCAGTCAGCATAGGCCCCAACCTTCTATTTTTTGTCAAAAATTATAAATAAAAAAATGGAGAAAACAGACAAAATTGTATTCAACTTTTAATCCGAGAGTGCCATTTCTGGTAATCTGGAAGTACCATAATCATAATTTGGTCTTACCTTAGCCCCCAACAGTTGCAGGGATGAGGTGGGTGGACATTTTATTTGTGCAAAACCCTCAATGAGTCCCCTCTAATTCGACTTCCTGGACCCGCCACAGTTGGAGTATCATATTCGGGCTACATAGAAGGATACTTTTTATCCATCGTGGGAAAAGTGAAGTTTTTGTCGGGGAACCCTATCAAGGATAACCCTCATGATAAATAAGTCATTGAGATCATGGAAGCAATCTCGACTTCGACTTTGTTCAGAAATCTGTGGCGCATTCAAGGATGTGGGGGGGGGGGCGGGGGCTAAATTGTTAATTTTTTTGTAAATGGAGATATAAGGAAAATTATATTCAAATATTAAGTTTGAGAGTGTAATTTCCCGCCATTTAGAGGTGCCATAATCACAAATGTTCTTACCCCAGCACAAATCATGGTGGGGCTGAGGTGGTATAGATCCTCCATCTGCTAACTACCCAGTGCCGAATTCAAGGGGACCCAGCCGCCCCCCCCCCCCTTCCAAATAAAAAAAAAATGGAGATATATATAAAGAAAATTTTATTCAAATTTTATCTGGAAGTGCAATTTCCAGCCATCCAGAGGTGCCATAATCACAAATCTTCTTACCTCAGCCCGAACCATGGTGGGGCTGAGGTAGTATAGATCAGAGGTTGTGCCAGGATTTGGCCGACAGGGAGGCCGAGGTCCCCGACGGGGGGACCGATGCCCCTGACGATTGGTCAGATTTCCCCGACAAAAGCAAAGTGAGCGCGGTCGAGCTTCGATTAAAAGCTTCAGAAAGTGTTTCAGGGGGCGAAGCCCCCGAAAATGTTGACAATTTAGGGATTACAAAGGCTTATTTAATCGATTACAGAGTCTACTAATATGTAAATCAATACATATAATTTTGAGTTCTCCACGACGAATTGTGTTTTTTCTCCTCGAGGGGTGAGCGGAGGAGGCAGCTCTCCACGACGGTCAAAAGGTCGTTGGCCTCGTAGAAGAATGCAAATTCTTCCCAAAACAATGGCAGATATTCTTTATGACAATATAATGGAAATATACAGTGGTAAAAGTTTTGTTAAAAGTTTCCTACACGAATAAAATAAACGAGCGGTACTGGATAAAGACAACTTGGTTTCTTGCTTCAAACAAGGTATCCATTCGTAGAAGTCTTATGAAGACAATCCTATCCAAGTGAACATAAAATGGTCGGTGACCAGGACATACATTCGACTTTAGATTGACAAAGATTGAAAAATGTTAAATACAGCCATGATATATACATAGGCCTAGGTCTAGATTCCACTTAGAATATGTAATTATATATCAAAATGATATATATATTATAATTGTAATTTAAAAAATGAGAATACTATAGACCGCTTTAGGCTGAATAGGTGAAAACTACGGAATTCCTACTAATGGTGATTGTCTGTTCACCATTATTAAGCGTTCCCCATTATTATGCGCTCTATAGTATTTAGCCAATGCCTCCGCATTACTGTAAACGTATTTCTTCTAACCATTCAGAATTTGTGTTTAACATGACCTAAATTGCAATTATCCTATATCTTTAATTAAATCTGCTGTAGCTAAGGCATCATTAAGATCACGCAATGACTTGCTTTGATAAAAACCTTTGACTACTTCTGATAGGATACCGTTTGTTTTAGATTATGGCCCTAAAATTCAATCTTTAGATCATACACTAAAGAATGATTATAATGCTCTAAATCAAGATTCGAACATCGAACCTCTTTTTTGCAATCCACCCATCATTGCTAGACAATAGCTACATATTCTAACTGGACTCTAGACCTAGGCTTATGTATCGTGTCGGTATTTAACATAATTATTTCAATCTTTGTCAATCTAAAGTCGAATGTAACTAAGGGGTAAGAAATCAAATGAAGAACTCTACCTTCGAAAATATTGTATAGAAGATCCAAATAATAATTCTGAATTGCCTATCAGCACAATAAAATGAAATAACAAAATACACAATAGCGTCTATTGCCTGTCGGTGTACAGAGAAAGCCTTTTAAATATACCACCTTTTTATACACTGTCCACACCCTCCCCCACTTCCCGCTTCTGTGAAGTAGGGTAATCTTCTATATTCAGAACATAATTTCGTTTTAATTTATTTCAACCGAACTAAATTCCATATTTAGTTCGGTGAGTCGAATGGCGCCGCAAGCTATAGCCATAATATCGGCGCTGGTTCGAACGGCACTCTCGCCTATGGTTCTGGTGGTAGAACAGGTCTTCTCGGATAAGGACTATAAACCGTAGTCCTTATCCGCAGTGTATACAATGGCTCGTGTGCACTATAAAGAACCCAGTAGATCCTTCGAGACGAGTAGGAGGATACCCCGGTGTACTGGAACAGACAGCCCATGTGGTGGACGGCGAGAGTTGCTGGTACCGGGTAGCAAAGACACGAAGTGATCCATCATCATCATCATTATTATTATTATTATTATTATTATTATTATTATTATTATTATTATTATTATTTTATTATTATTATTATTATTATTATTATTATT
>NW_022696043.1:25695-28535 GCF_011630105.1 Anneissia japonica
TAACTTTGATAATGTTTATTAAATTATTTGCTGATGCAAAAGCACACAAAATTTAGTTGCGAGTTTGAACATTTTTAAAAATTCAGCAACTTACAAGAGACTCTCCTATAAGATAAATTTAAAGAATAAGAATACTAAGCTGTATGCGATGAATACAACAGCCTTACAAATTAGAATAATAATAAAGTTATATACAAAGTTCCGAACATCGTAAGGCAGTGTGTATAGCAGGGACGTAGCCAGGATTTTGAAAGGGGGGGGGGAAGCCGTTATGCGAATTACGTATGACCCCGGCGGGGTCAAGGGGCGAATCCCTCTGTGAAGTAGCGCACTCTGAACGTTCTTAGGACTGTTTGAGAGGATAAAGTGAAAATTGCAATAGACGCATTATAAATAAGCGCAAAAATAATTTTATAATAAATCAACTGTGGCAGATCCAGGAATTTGAAAGAGAGGTAAGAAAATTTATGATTAGGGCATCTCTAGATGGCCGGAAATTACACTCTCGCACTTCAATTTGAATATACGGGGAGGGCATTTTGTGAGTCGACACCCACCTCAGCCCCACAATGGTTGGAGCTGAGGTGAGAAAATAGTACCTCTAGATGGCCATAAATGACACTTTTAGTAAAATTCATCATCATCACATCACCATTAGTCAAAATGAAGCGCCCAAAAAAATTCTCATGATCTTTTATCAGCGATTTTTGACAACCATAGAGATCTTATTAATGTGTGTGTATACCATAGAAAACAAAGCTTAAAACATTGTCTTTGAGTATGTACTTTACATAAGCCTACTTCAAAAACGTGATTTCACAACCACCTCAGCCCCACCATGGCTGGGGCTGAGGTGAGAAAATTTGAGGAAATAGTACCTCTCGAGATGGCAGGAAATGACACTTTTATATATTAAAATTCATCATCATCATTACCATTATAGTCAAAATGAAACGCCAACAAATTTCTCTTATCAGGGATCTACTTAATATCCAGGACAACTTAGGCCTAATTATAGCTTACTAAGCTTTAACTATACATACTATATTATGATCAACAAATCACAACTTTTTTTCGCATTTAGCACAATTTTCTTCACTTTTTATTGTTATTAATATTAATTATTACTATCGTCATCATCATCATTGTTATTATTATTATTACTATTAGTAGTAGTATTATTAAACAAACATTTAAAGAAACTTGCAAAAGGATAAAAACGAAATTGAACCACAGTATCGCATTTCTATCTTAAAAGACCTGGCCTGAGATTTATGGATTTAAGATTTTTTTTAAATCACTCTTAGGCCTATGTGTTCTATTAGGCTTATGTATAACGGGTACTGATGCAAATTTACATGTTTAGAAGTATTCATTTTTAGTGATCCCAGGAAAGAATTTGTATTGGCTCAAGAATAAGCTTTAAAATTGTAACACTGTGTACAAAGGGGGGGGGGGAGCCGCGGCTCCCACGGCTCACCCCCTCCCTGGATACGTCCCTGGTGTATAGTAAGAAACATATTACATATGTACATATTAGTAGACTCTAAAATCGATTAAATAAGCCTTTAAAACCCATAAATTGTCAAAACACACACACACTTTCGGAGGATTTTAAGCGATGCTCAATCACGCTCACTTTACTCTCGTCAAGGAAATCTTCCCCCTCGTCGGGGCATCGCCCCCCCCCTTCCCACCCCGGGGCAAATCCTGACGCCACCCTAGGTAAGAAAAAACATATGAGAGTTAGAATAATAATAGTTAAAGGTAAAGGTAGTCCCATATTCATTACTGAACTGTGAGCCCATTGTACTAAGTCTCGGTATCATGTGGTAGGGTGTGGCCAGCTCCTTTCCACGCCGCCTATTTTTCCTCCTCAATAGTAAAACACCGGGTACCCATTTATACTTCTGTGTAGAGAGAGAGACAAACGTAGATAAAGTGCCTTGCCCAGGGAAACAAGACTTGCACAGCGAGAGTTCCTGACCCATTGGCAGTCCAAGCCACAACCGATGCGCCAACCGCTTCTACAATAATAGTTAATCAGGTTTAATTATTTAGGCAGTGCATGATATGGATATGCTTAAAATCTATACAACCAATATTAATTTATTTCAAACTATTCTAATTATAATTGGGGAGGGGGAAGGGACGCACATTTCTACTCTTTCCCCCGTGCGCCAAAAACCTCTAGCTACGCCACTGAATTGAATGATCATTATCATATTCATTAGACCAAAAAAATGCGAAAAAAAATAGTCAGAGCCTTAATATTTCTGTTTTATAAGCAGTTACGTCGGGCCAAAAGTTTGATAAGAAATTTAAAATTGAAGTAAACTGAAACATTAAAGTAAAATGCCTTAGAGATTCAGTCTGTTCACATTACTTTAAAATAATATAAAAATTCTCTCCGGGCTTTCTAAAATGTTGATCTATATGGTAGGTGCTACTTTCTGAACCCAAGTGATAAAACTAGGAAAAGCCCTGTTAGTGTGGCGGATATGTGACTTGGGCGTGCACTTCTGGAAAGAAGCATGAAACTTTGTAATAGGGGGTTTTTGAGTATGCCGATTTCAAAAATTGCGGGAACCACGATGTCACTCCACCCCTTCCCCCCAAAAAATGGAAAATTTAAAATGGCCGCCAAACAACACAATTTTGGCAGTTTAAAGGCTCTAAGAGCCCACATAACCATGATGTTGGTGTCAATACCTATGTTCTTTAGTTCAAGGAATTTAATAAAACATTATTAAAATACAATATCAGACCTTTTAATGTCCACACAAATGCTTTAGTTCAAGGAGTCCAATTGAACACATGAAGTAATACATACATACATA
>NW_022696043.1:28790-38168 GCF_011630105.1 Anneissia japonica
TAACTATGCTTGATATATTAGATATTGACGTCAAGAACGTGACTATTTTTTTTTTGTACATGAACTGGGTCACATATTGACATTGCCGCTCTTAGCGAAGGAAGGCAGCATTTAAGAACTTAGAGCTGGCCACACTCTCAACTGGTCATGCAAGTTAAAGACAGCTAAAATGCCTTGTGAGTACTCTTAGGATGAGAAACTCAATTGCCTAAAAATCAATATTACAACAACTGGTCACTCTGATTGCATCATCTCCTCGTGCCTCACTTCATAGCAAGTATCATGTTACTTTCGTCAGCATTTTGTGCCCCGACCGTTCAAGTTGACGCTAAGGGCAAGTTTTACACTGATCTGATCAGCCTTGTACAGAACACCCCCACAGATGGCAAATTCAACATCCTCGAAACACTGAAAGGGAGAAGTTTCAGGTTGGCAACTTGCAGTCAGTTGCAATGAAAGCTGACATCCAGGTGAAACTTTAATTAAAACTTTAGGATGCAAGTTACAATGCAAACTCCTGTCCAGAATTGTTTTGTCACACCTGAAAACTGATATCCGCCAAACCTTAGAAGAAGTCCAAGGGTTCTCCACAAGGAAAATCAAAGACTGGTTTGAAGAAAATGACAAGGTGTTCTAAAATGCGCTAGGGAAAAGAATATCCGCCCACAAGAGATACATCTTAAACAGCCTATGAAAAAAACAGCATTTCATATTACCTACAGCAACTTTTGGTGTTAACTATGAGAAATCAAAAACCATTTGCAGATACTAGTAGCTACAAGGAGTGTACAACACTGAAGGCAGTATGCATCTCTTCATACCAGATTCATCTCTTCATACCAGATTAAAAGTCCTTTGTACGGTGCTGACGGCTTCTTGCTTATGAATTCACACCTACCTCGGCCTCGCATGTTTAGTGTCAGTTCCTCAAATAGAAAACACTCAAATGAGAGTTAGGATTAAGGAACATTTTTGTATCCATCTGTATTTGTCACATTTAGTTTAGCTTGTGGCAGAGGTAGGCCTAGTGTAATTTCTTCTACAAAGTATAGGTGGAAAGTTTGGGAATGGCCACTTGCTTGAGAGTTCACACCCACCTCGGCCTCAAGTTTAGTGTCACCGGAATATGCAATATAAAACAGCTGTTGATAAACTAGATAAAGACAATCGGTGAACCTAGAGCCACCCCCCCCCTCCTTTTTTTTTAGAGGCCATTTTTCATTTTGAATTTATACTGTATTTTCAATATTAAATGTTAGAGTAATTTATATATGGTCTACTGAATTCTATGATCGGAAAGCATAGGTATTACAACCAAGATTATGGTGGTCAGGGCACTTACTGCCATTTTATTACCAAAAACCTGGATTTTGGATTTTGAATGTATAATTTATTTTTACAATAGGCCTAAATATATTATTGTAGTCAATATATATACTGTCTCTGTATATATATATATATTTTAAGGTGGTATGTCTGCTATGTGATTAACATCGGTTGTTCCTAAACTCGAGTGTCGAGTATATATATATATTACTTCATATGATCAATTGGATTACTTGATCTAAAGCATTGCTGTGGACACTTTAGGTCATTGTAGTTAGGGCACTCGCAGTCATTTTAATACTAGAAATGTGTTTTGGCGGCCATTTTGAATATTTATTTCGCATTTCGCAATAAAGATGTATGCTATCGTGTTTTATATATGTTCTATTGGATTCCTTGAACGAAACAACATATGTCTTGACACCAAGATTGTAGTAATATGACACTTAGAGACTTCAAACTGCCAAAAATGTGTTTGTTTGTTTTTTTTTGTGGCCATTTTGAATATTTTATTAAATTTTGCATTTTCACGATAAAGATGTACGTTAATGTATTTTAATAATGTTTTAATGGCTTCCTTGAACCAAAGAACATATGTATTGACACCAAGATCATTGTAATATGGACACTTATAGCATTTAAACTGCAAAATTTGTGTTTTTTGGCGGCCATTCTAATTTTTCCAATTTTCGGTGGGAACGGTTGAAGTGACATCGTTGGTCCCGCAATTTTTGGAATCGGCATACTCAAAAACCCCCTAGGACAAAGTTTTATCCTTCTTTCCAGAAGTGCACGTCCTGACCAAAAAATGTCAAATATCCGCCCCACTATGTCCTTAAAAACTAGGAAAGTGGTTTATGTCAAAATCTACATACCGCCCTCTAAGGTCTGCTTATAAGGCATACAATTTACTGGATGCACTCCACATTGTTTAGAAGTTGGTATACAATTTGTAATATTTGCACATATATTATTTCTGCGGTTTGTGGGTAGGTTACAATCAAGTGTTGTTATAATATTAAAGTGTACGCAGTTGTAGCTTGAGAGGTAGATCATGGGGGTCCCCCCACATATTTTAAGGGGGATTGTAATTGGATAATAGAGAAATTCATTCCCTATGATTTTAAAGCATGTTTGTCAAGAATTTCTAATTAAGATATATTAGAAATGTGAAAGGTTTGGCTTAAAAGTTCCAATCAACTGTGTGGGAAAGTTAATGTCCAATTGCCCAGGGGTGAATGCTTGTTACTTTAGAACGACCAATAATATATCAATACTACAATTGTAGTAAACACATTACGGCTTCATGCTAAGTTGAAACCAAGTTGAAACAGTCAACAGGTGAAGGGTATCAATAAACAAATTACAATGGTTATATTAGTTAAATATTATTGAACCTTAATACTACAGTACATACTTTCTTTCTCTCTCTCCTTACCTCTTACCCCATCTCTCTCTTATCAGGTTGTTTCCATCTGACTGCATCTGTATGTTCTAACAACCTGTTAACCCAGCAAACACAAAACGTTCTTATAACGTTCGCGAACGTTGTGGTTAGGTATGTCACACAATAACGTTTACACAACGTTGTAAGAACGTTCAAACGTTGTGAGGTTGTGAAATTAGGTTATAACTACGTACATATGATTCTACAAAATAACGTCTTTATCACCAAACTGTAACGTTAATGAACGTTCTTATAACGTAATATTGTTAGCTGGGAATACACACGTCTCATGATTTAATAATATATGGATTGGTGTTAAGATGCTTGTCTTCCAAACAGGGTTTTTGGTTCAAATCCTGTTACGGTAACATCATGATTTTTTTTTTCTCACAACCAAAACAACTCTACTGCCTAAACATCTTAATGAGACTTAGTTTATGCAGAGCATCTTGTGTTCATGTTTGTCTTGTGAATTGATATGCCACTTTCAAAACTGATTAATCGTAGGCCTAATCTTAATTTTTTAAAAATAAATAAATAAATAAAAATCCGCGATCAAAATGAAATCTAAACTAAATTATGAGGTAAGATAAGAAATGAAGAAGATAATTTGTTCATTGCTTATCAGCCCAATAAAATACAATACAAAATTTCATATCTTTCTAATACCAGTCATAATGCCTCATAACGAGAGTTAGTTTATAATAGTATGTGCATTGGCCTAAGTTTGGATAGGTGCGAATTTGTAGAGAGTGGGCCAAAATGGCTAAGGGGGGGGGGGGTGCGCCTATGTGGAAAACCCTACTGGGATCGAGGTGGCGGAGCTAAGGCATTTTTGATAATTTGAGGTCTTATTTAATCGATTTATGAAGACGCATCTATAGTTTAGAGTTGTAGATCTGGGAATTTTCAGGACTTAAGGATGAAAATTAATGATCATGGCACCTCCAAATGGCCAGATGTTGCACTGTCATACAATTTGAGTATCATCTTTTTTCCTCATTTTTTTAAAAATCTTGAACAATTCTGAGGGGACGAACTCTTGAATTTCAATTTTACTATTCGCCATCATCATCATTGGAAATGAGGAAAAAACGTTTATTTGTGATCTGATCTGTGGTATACAAGCGTGGGACGGAGGAGGAGTATTTTTGGTGTGAATCACACCAAAGATAACCCGTGAAGTCCGAAGTACACCGGGAGGCAATCCCCAACTCACATGGTACATAATGTACACGGGACCAACTGTGCTCTATCGTAGCTTGCATTTCGTCACTCCGACTGAAATACTAGGAGAGCAGTGATGGGAATTGATCCTGGGACCCAGATATCTCAACGGTTCAGCGCACACATAGTGGCTACCATCAGTTTAGCCGACTAAGCTGCTCTGCCACGTAATGTGAAGATGATTGATATGTCTAACAGATTTCAAGTGTTTAGTAGAGAAATCAATGAGACCACCAGTTTACATTTTAAGGATTTTTGTTTTCGGTTAGTTTTTTGGAATTTTTAAAACAAACATATTACAACCATAGAAAAAATGTGTATCGTAAAAATATATACTGGCCGCATTATAATTATGATTGTTTTTTATACAGGTCAATATCATGCATACTGCCACATTTGATGTAGGGCCTAAAAAAAAACAATGCAATCATTAAGCAAAAGAAAACTATATAGAACACAAGAGTAGAGTTGTATCCTGTAGTAAAAGATGTTGCCTTATTATTTTCATGGTAATGTGGTTTATTCCTGTTACAACAGAATGTGTTCTCAAAAATAAATAATAAAAACTCCACTTATTAGATGGCTGAGCGGTTAAGGCAGGGGTGTCGCAACCTACAGCCATCTCCGCTAGTTCGAACCGCACGCTCGCCTATGGTTCTGGAGTGGAAGAAGTCTTCTCAGATAAGGACTATAAACCGTAAGGCCCAGTGTACACAATGCTCGTGTGTAGTATAAAAATAAGCCCAGTACATCTTTTGAGACGAGTAATCAGGCCCGTAGCCAGGTCATTTCAAGGGGGGGGGGGGCGTTCTCTGGGCGATGGGTCTATATAATGTTATAAAAGCAGTTATGTTTTGAAAAAGATCTATGTAATAAAAAGGTGGTAATATAATAAAATTCGAAAATATTTCGTGAGTGGACTTCCCGTACGATTATAAATCGTAACTGTATTGCATCGTGAGTGGATTTCCCGTACGATTAAACATCATAACGGTACTGGTTTGGTCTACATGAGTTCGTGCTTCGAACAGGTCATCCCATTCATAGAAGAAGCCTTTTGATGGAGAAAGTGTACCTTTTTAGCAAAGGTTTGCCTAGGTTGAAACTAACTCCGGCTATATAAAAATTGATTAGAATATTGGAAATGTTATTCATGTTAATGAATAGATAAAGATTACTACTGTGTCCATTTTTATTGATCTAATCTACGTGTATTTACTTTCATAGTTTATATTTAAATATTTAAAATTGTTTATAAATATATTTAAAATACTATATGAAATAATGTAATCATTAAAATTTATGATAATAATTGATGTTTAAATAAAGCAAAAGTTTGAAACACGTTAAATACAGACACAAAGTATACATAGACCTATTTCTAGATTACAAAAAATATATAAATCTGTATTAAAATGATATCAATTTATATATATATATATATATATATATTCATATAAATATTATGCGTAAAATATGTATTTAGTATAACAAATTATATTTAAACGAAAATATGGAAGAAGCATAGGAAGAAAGAAGAATAGGAAAAAAAATTGAGCAGCTGAAATATTAACCGAAAATGAACAATAATAATCATTTTGTCATTATTGCATCACGTTTTTGTAAAAATAACCCACCTTAAAGGACTATCTGTCGTTTTCTTCTTTGCCACAGTGGACGAAAAAAAGTCAGTTATTCTACGAAAATTTAATAATTCTTTATCACTAAAAATTAACAAACACTCGTTTTGACGAACTTCGTTCTGTTGTGTGTCTGCTGTTGAAAACAACCTCCAAATTTTGTGACTGGCTATGATGACTGAGATGGACCATGTTGATGTTATTAATAATATTTTGTTTGGGATGAAAAAAAAGAGAGTCAATTTCCAAAAAATGCTCCATCAGCAAATAGGTTAGTGTGCGCTGTGGACAGTATGGCTATGGAATTTACTAACCACACAGTCCACAATCAGGTGATTAAGTCGCAAAACTTTAGCTTCGTTCTTGTGGCGCCATTTACTCTAGATAGACGGCGATCGGTTTCGTTACCGGTTGGTACATTTCTTACAAACATTCAGGCAAAGGCTAGTCAAAGTTGAGACGGGAGCCGGGTTTTTATCGATGTTTGCCATCCTTAAATATGAGCCATCGTAAATTCATGGTTTACCGGAGTTGCGTTCAATTTAATTATAGATATTCTATGAATGAAGGCTTGTATCGAAGGCTAGAATTTAAAAACGGGTGACCAAATAATGAATTAGGTGATAAATTTTGATTTAATACTGGGTAAGTTAAAAACAGACATTCCGTCCGAGTGGGACTCATTCAACAATTCGAGGGGGCTCGCTAGAAAACAGGGGGTTCGCTAGAAAAGGGGGGTTCGCCCGAATTATAAAAAACAACCCTGGCTACGGGCCTATGGGGTTACTCCGGTGTACTGGTTCATACAGCCCCTGTTTTGGACAGACGAGAGATAGCTGGTACCGGTTTACTAGGTAGCTCTGACACGAAAGCACCAATAGAGGAGCAGAAAGTTACTGTGCGAGCTAGTCCACATCCCGAGCACTTTGAGACTCCAATATAAAGCGCTATATAAATTGAACCATATTAAATTACATTTACATTACATTATTATGCGTCATAAAGGAAGCATTAGTACCATAATCAAGACAATGACGGAAATAAATTATCGTTTTTAACTCATCGCAGTGAATTAAATTCTAAGCACCCACGGGATACTGATATTTGAGTGTAGGCCTATATCCAGTCATGACGCCCTAGTTTGTGGCCATTTCATCAGAACACTTTCACAAATTAGTTACAAAAAATAAAACTTTTATGGTCAAACACCAGGTTGACCAGACTAATACACTATATTTCAATGCATAATGTTTCGTGTGTCAATAATGTTCACTATTATACAAAGCTGATAACATTTATAACTTGTGGAACGTAACTTACAGCTATGGTCATTAAGCAACGTTATTGTTGATACTTTATTAATATTATTATTATTATTATTATTATTATTATTATTATTATTATTATTATTATTTATTATTATTATTATTATTATTATTATTATTTTTATTATTATTATCATCATCATTATCATTATTATCTTCAATTACCCTTTTAAACTTTTATGAGATCTTCTTTAGTGGAATAGTACTGTATTATTCATGGCTTTTCCTATTTTCATGATTGTCTGGTGGTACGCACTGTACGTAGAATTTTATGGATATGGTCTAACATTATTCACTTGCATAATACGTACAAGTATTTATATGTGGGTTTGGGTTCGTTGCCACTTTGTTACCCGGCCTTTTCCTACAAATAGAAGCGCTTTTATGAGCAGTGGAAATTGATTGGTTTCCTAACCTCGGGGTCCGACTTTGCATTTCACCTGTGTCCTGAGTAAGGCACTACAGAAACTGGGGATAAGCTGCAAGCCCTATGACCCGGCCTATGGCTAGCCAACGATTTATTATACTTGAGTTTTCCCATTACAGTAACACTGTGGTATTTTGTTTATGTTTATGTTCTGTGATTGAGCATAAAATAAATAAATAATAATTTAAAAAAAAACAAGCAAGCAAACCTGGGTCAGTTACCACATGTTTTTAAGGTGGGATTGGTCCAACCAATTTTCGACCGCAATGTAATTATATAAGTCATGAAGATACCTGAAAATTGTTGAAAATCAACTGCACAA
The DNA here is from genome assembly GCF_011630105.1 of Anneissia japonica. Classification (NCBI taxonomy): domain Eukaryota; kingdom Metazoa; phylum Echinodermata; class Crinoidea; order Comatulida; family Comatulidae; genus Anneissia; species Anneissia japonica. The sequence continues at coordinate 36,505 of NW_022696043.1, forward strand.
ATGACACAGATTTTAAGAAAGAGCGCTGTACATCTTATATTATTCTTATGATACCAGTATTTCTGCCCACAAAAGGTCTCAATTTGCCACACGACTTAGTGCGCATGCCATTATTATTGTGAATGATGAACAAGCGTATAAAGATAAGGAGTTTTTTTTTGGCAGATTCGCGTGGCATTTGAGTATAGGTAAATACATCAAAGAAAATGCTTTCATGCTTTATTTTCTATGGTACACACAGTCTTGGCCTATTACAGCTTAGTTAGATCTCTGTTATTGCCGAAAATCGCCGTGTTCAGTGTTGATTCTATGTTCTGCATTCATTCCCATACTCTTTAGCAATCAAGTTCAACAGTGTTTTTTTTCTGTCCAACTATTTTAATTGCTTTCTTGAAAAATAATTAGTTCCTACTCTAATACACATTTTAAAATATACCGTATGTTACGATGCCATGAAGTGTTATTAAAAGTCTCTGATGAAAAACCATGTGAAATCTGTTGGAGCTTCATTATTTTCTTAAAAAATGCGACCTTGGGCCAACCTTGGTGGGCTGAGGTGGGTGTGCACTCATGAATGTCCCCTCCCCACCCTTCAAAACTGATATGCGCCCTTGACCGCAATGGCATAGTAGGCCTATAGCATTTATCACACAGGCATTTCGTCCAATATTATTATTCATTCCAACCGTGTTCATTGAATCAATAGAATTATCACTTTGTAAAACATTTTTGTTATAAAGGATACACATACACAAAATAAACTTACTACCGTAAAACTGATAGAAACCTTGGGTCGCTAGTGCTTTTGGTTTTAAAGGCGAGTTACAAAGAGCATGAGTTACTTATATAGTACTGGGTCACTATTATTAAGCATAAATTTAGCAGTGGAAAAGAAAAACCAAATCATGCTTCTTGTGTCGATAAATTCCCCAAATAACTATACTGATAGTATCTGTTGATTTTTATTATTATAAAGTTATTAAAAACACATCGGATTCGGCTAGTCAGTCTTACTTATACATACTATAGACAAGGCAACCAAAACCAGGGGTTAGTGGACCTTTTAATAATAGGCCTAAACAAATTATAATTAACAAAACTTCTAAATGAAGTTGTTATAATCACTGGTTTCGAAGATATAAAATAACTATCACGTCCTCATTTCTGAACCAGCGCGTGGAGTACATTAAACGCGCAACAGTAACGGAATAAACCGCATTTAAAACCACGGTGGTCAAAAATAGAAATATACGTCATATTGACTTGCCAAAAACAGCAAATAACAAGGTGATTTACCGAAAAAAATGATGAATATTCATTAGATGACGAGTTCAGTGCGGGTCTAGTAGAAATTTTAAATAGAGGGGCCATGGATGGACTTACAGAGATGGTGGTAGTGTAACTACTTATGTAAGTCGAAGCAGATAGAATTATCCGTGTCAAAGGCTGTATAATTATTGTTTAATAACGGCTATATGCAAGTGAATTGACTATAATTTTTTGGAAATTATTAAACACTGCCGTACCGTAGTATACTTGTCTTAAATACAAGGAATAAATCATTTATAGTATAATTGTTCACTTTTGAGTTTGTAAAAATGTTGGCCTAACGCTTCCAAATTGAACAACGTACAGTACATTGTTTTCACAATAAATTAAGCCTC
>NW_022696043.1:38406-42769 GCF_011630105.1 Anneissia japonica
CTGATAAAGTTTGGTCATCCTGTAAATATTTAGCTTTCGCATAACACCTGGATTCAGGAAACGCTACAAACGGCACGTTTAAACAATATAATTTGTAAAAAAGCAGCTATTATATACTATAGCAGTTTCATGTTAAAAGCAGTGTAAAACTCTTAATGGTTTGGGTTTGATTTGTTAGGTGTAAACACCAAGGATAACCCACGGCGAAAGTCTTATTATATAAAGAAGAATTATTTCCAGTGGGGTCCTGGTGGTGATTGGGCAGTACCGGGAGACAATCCCCTACTCTTTTCCGAAGAGTGCACTGCGTTTTTTAGCGTGCACATGGGCCACAATGCGCATGGGACCAACGGCTTAAACGTCTCATCCAAAAGACGGTGCGATCGTAACTCGCATTTCAACCCTCTAGCTGAAATAATTATTATTTTCAAGAATACTGTGTTTCTTGTTTTAAGCAAATTATTTCTCAATAAGAAATTATGATACTCAATTCTTATTTTAAGTCAAATATTTCTAAAAATAAGTATTTTCAAGAATATTGCGAATTTTTTTTTTTTTTTTTTTTTTGTTAGACTTTTGCTGCAATTATATTATTGCTCCATTATATTACGATTTTTAAAGAGAATTTTTACTCAGGGAGATCTATCATTACTATGACTCTTTTTTCCCATCTCATACATCGGTCTTCAAGGCGTTAGCACATGTACCTATGCATGAGAGAATTGCTGTTATAATAATATCCCCTCGCATCTCATCATTGAACCATTTGGTGTTGAACAGTCACTTAAGAAAATCTCCTCAATTAATAAGGCAAAGGACCCGATGATATCCCACCATGTATTTTAAAGGAATTTTCTGACATCCTTACAAAGCCTTTATGTGCAATTCTTAATTCTAGTTTGAGGGAAGGGTATATATATCCCGGATATCTAAAAATCTATTGAAAATGACTTAAGACCCATTTCGCTAACATCGTCTGCTGTCAAAGTCTTCGAGTATGCTGGCCTCACACGTCGGAGGATGTCCGGAACCGCTATCGAGCTAGTTAACCAACAATTAGTCAATGCAATTCAACAGACACAAATACGACTTTCTGAGTCCGTTTAATCAACAATGACATCATACATGTAGGTGCTGCGGTAACTGAAATATATAAATGAAAAGGCATAGCAATAAGCATAGGCTAGCGTAAACGCCGCCACATCCACACAATAACGTGTATATCTTAGGGCCGCCACACCCACATAAATGGCTAAATCAGTACGATATATATATCAACATAGGGCTGAGTTGTGTAATAAAACGTCATCACTAAACGTCTATAACAAGTCTATGTATAAGCTTAGGGTCTACACAGACAGCTATAAGCCTATGCCCTACTGTGATACTGTACAGTATATAGAATACTGGTAATCGACAGTAGTAATATAATAGGCCTACTAGTATGATCTGATATGATGATCCGATATAAACGTTAAACATAACTGTGATTTTAGCAAGTTTGTATATAGTTTAAATTAAAGATTGATAAATTACTCACAAAGACTGTTCTTGTTACAGGCTACATTATACATTATACGTCTTCGCATAGCTCAACTAACAACAGTACCGTACCAATGTTTTGTCTATTTCTAAACTCAGCATCTACCCGAAGATATGCCCAAACCTCATCTGCGGTATGCAGGTGAGTTTTGGGCATATTATATCATATATCTCTTCTCGGCCAGGGACCCCACTAAAGTTGTTAAAAAAAAAATAAATAAATAAAATAAAAATGGAGATAAAAAGAAAATTATATTCACAATTTTAAGTTTGTAAGTACCATTTCCGACCATCTAGACGTGCCATAATAACACATTTGCTTATCTCAGCCCCACAGCTTATCTCAGCCCCACAAGGGCAACAGCATAATGTGTGTCTGAAATCGACTGTAGGACATATCATATATTCAGTGGCAGAATAAAGAATTGTTGGGGGGGGGGGTGGCTGCCGGCCTGGAGCTGCCGGCCCAGGGACCCAGGCTAAATTGTTTTAACTGGAGATAAAAAGAAAATCATGTTCACAATGTTATGTTTGTGAAGTGCCATTTCCGACCATCTAAAGGTGCCATATTCATAAATGTTCTTACCTCAGCCCCAACCATGATGGGTCTGAGGTGGTATAGACTCTCCAACTGTGAAAGTCCCTCCCTGGCCTCAACTTTCTAGATTCATATTATATCATTTAGGCCTATTTGTCGTTAAAAAACATTTAGAATAACAATGCACGATGGAATTGGTGACCCGGACCCAAAAAGGGCCCACAGTTTAAGAATCACATAGGGCCCCCTGCCCCATTGTTACGCCACTGCCTAATAAGGCGTTAAAATGCTTTGGTCCCAAATCAAAGAAAAGATATTAACCTCAATTAGTTTGGTTGCTCAAAAGGGGTTTCCACGGTCAATGCTCTGATTGACTTTCTCCATAGATGTTTTGAGACCACAGACACTCGTCACGAAATAAGGGTATTATTACTAGATTTCAAAAAGGCATATGATCGTATAGATCATAATATCCTCCTCGAAAAATTGCGAAATATTGGTGCAGAGGACACTTTAGTATCATGGATCTCATCTTTTCTTTTCTGAGGTAGAAAACAATTAATGGATAAAGATTGGTATTTTTTCACTATGGGTTTCAATTAATGGTGGTATACATCAAGGTTCGTGGCTGGGGCCCATACTTTTCATCGTCTTCGCCAATGACTTGTTGGAGGGGGTGTCGTACATTAAGTATATGGACGACACTTCCGTCTCTGCGAGCGCATTGGTGGAGATGGGAGAAGTGGGCTCCAGTCACTCATTGATTCTGCTGCTAATTGGCGAAGTGGTTGGCGCATCGGTTGTGGTTTGGACTCCCAACCTCGAGGTCGGGGGTTCAAAACTCTCGCTGTGCAAGTCGCTTGTGTCCTTGGGCAAGGCACTTTATCTACGGTTGTCTCTCTCCACCCAGGAGTAAAAGTGGGTACCTGGTAGGTTCAAACACAGTCTGCGCTGAATACAGCTGCAACATTATGGAATTCCCCTATGGGGCCTGAGTGTGTGTTCCATATGTGCTTGATCCAGTGATCCGGGGTAATAATGTTCAGCGCATAGAGAAGTTTGATATGCGCTATATAAGTATACAATAATAATAATAATAATAATAATAATTGGGCAAAGGACAACCATTTGGATCTCAATGCTAAAAAGACAGTAGAAATGTTAATAAGCTATAAAAAGAACAAATCCTATTTTGATCCTTTAACTGTCCTCGACACCAATATTAGTCATGTAAGTAGTTACAAATTACTGGGTGTTATAATATCTGATAACTTCCCCTGGACCTACCTGTCGACTCAATTTTGACCAAGGCAAACTCGAGACTGTTCTTCTAAAACATCTGCGTCGATCTGGGCTTGACTTAGCGGACCTTTTAAAGTTGTTTGTTAGTGTTATAAAACCCGTAATCGAGTATGCCGTTCTTGTATGGGGAATGAGTATCACGACAGAACAAAAAAAGGAACTTAAATAAATTCAGCGCCGAGCTTTAAAAAATATTGTCCCTGGGGTTGGTTACGATCGGGCCCGAGCCTCCCATCTCCTTCTCTTGTCTGAATGGCGCACTCGGTTGTGCATGGAATAATTTTGTAAACTAAAGAACCCCTCCCACCGATTACATGGTCTTCTTCCCAAAGCAACTGCGGTTCCATACAGTCTTAGGGCTTCGAGGATATTCGCTCTTCCTAATGTAAACACCAAGCGCTCAACAAATTTCCTTACAACATTGGCCTTTTTAAAAACTGGTAGCTTTTTTCCTTGGCATATTTTTTTGTTTTTTGCATCCTCCTAGTAATAATTTTATTTGTTTTGTTACTGTGTATAATTGTAATTGATAACAGATAATAATGAGATACGGTAATGATTTTCTATTTTTTTTTTTTTTTCAGTTGGTGGCGTTCTTGTGTTTATGGGTATTCTGTTTATTTATTTATTTTTTTTATCCTAACTGATAAAATATATTTATTGAATTATAGATATTTATAATTTGCTTCTACTTGTGATTTAAATTCTGAATTAGAATTATATTTTTATAAATTCTTGTAAATAATGATAAATTTTAATTATATGAATGATTTTTTTGACATTTAGAAAATGCCTGTTCTTGTGATTAGGATTTTGATAAATTTGTTGTAAATAGTAATTATGGATAACTGATAATTTTTGTATATATAATGATATACTTAATTTTAATCGGTTGGTTTTTTGTTTCTTTATCTATGAATGTCTTTTTATTGTGCAAGTTTGTATTTTATTTCTTACTCTGAATATTTTGTATTATCATAT
>NW_022696043.1:42951-46263 GCF_011630105.1 Anneissia japonica
GGCTATAGTTCAAATCATCTGAAGCCTGTGAAGCATTTTTAAAATTTTCCCAATAAAATTGTTTCTATTATTACTATTTATAGACCACGTCATCGGTATTTCAGTATAATTTTCATAATGTGTAATTAACATTCTTCATGTTACCGATCACGACGTTCATTCAATTGTTGGTTTATATCCGATATGACACTGTGTATCGTACAAGTCGTATCCACTTTGATTAGCATTTTTTTCAAAAGGCATTATATGGGATTAGACAATAAACAAAAACAAAAATTTTTTTCGAGGACCATCAGATTCTGGACCCACAACCTGAGGCCTTTACTGGGCCCACCCAACGTTTAAACAGTGGCGCCTCCTATGATATAAAATAATTATAATTATAAAATATTATTGTGGAAAGTCATAGAAGCGCATTCACATTGGATCTGAACCGAAACTCGGACCGCGTTTCTGATGCGCTGAACGCCAGCGTCCCCATCCTTACATACTAATCCGATTGCTGATCGGTTTGCAAATAATAATTATAATGTTATGTGATTACCACATAAATAATAATTATAATGTTATGTGGTTACCACACAAATAATAATTATAATGTTGTGTGGTGTTTTTTTGTTTGTAATGATAGTCAACCGAACACGTCTTGGGAATCTTTCGTGAAGTATTAGTGTTTTATTCTCGGGCATCTAGAGCGTTATATTCTTAAACTTTTCTGATCTTAAACCATCAGAAATGTTGAATACCCACACAAAATCCATGCATCCGCCCATAACTATAAATCTGCATATGAACAAGACATGTGACCACAATGTGATTACTAAAATAGTATCTCCTCATCATCATATGTTTTCATTAAATTAATAAAAACCATTGTTTGCAAGATGTTCAGATTGTCTAGCCTACTGTTAAAGTAGTGCTCCCAATCAAAAAAGCGCGGCGATTATTTTTGATATTTGGCTAATTTCCACATTGTTTCGCAGAGTGGAAATTTGATTTTAGTATCTGGCGCCCCCAGTGTTTCTATCGGGGTTTCCATAGTCGTAGTAGTGAGTTTACCGAGTCAACTTAGCGTTGAATTGAGATTTCGTTTATAATGATGTAAGTTAAGAGGTGCTAGACGTGAGTAATTAATTAACACATAGTAGATTCATATAGATAGAACGTTGCAGATGCTTTCTCGTTATTCATGTTAATACAGTACTGTTGTAAGTTGAGCTAGCGAAGGTTTATTGCCGCACTAGTTTCACCCTATGGGATTAGTCTAGGGCTAACTATCTTTTGGCCGGAGTTAATTGTTATCACGTGTGTAGATGGTGATGTACAATGTGTAGTCCTAAAAACTAGCTCATGTTTACGATTTAAGTTTCCAGCTCACATATGTGATTGATGGCTTTTCTAGTGACACCTTATGTGGTACCGATTAATCAGATAATAACTACAGAAGAGTTAATTGTCATTTATTGATTTTGTTATGCTATAGTAAAATACATTGATTGAGATCGCGAGAGTATAACATGTAGCTGGAGTTAGAGGACGCCGCCAACGTCGGTGTTTAGTTTCTTGAATATGCATGTTTAGCTTATTTTTTGCATTTCTTTGAATGTTTTGTTTATTACAGGTTTTCGAACCTGACTGCTGGTGCTTGTTTGAAAATAAAGCAAACCGATTAATCTATGCTGACTCCTGTCATTCATTATTCAGAGACTATAAGTATAAACATAGAGAAAATAGAACATTTCTATTTTCTCTATGGTATAAACGATCGCTAAGCAACGTGCCCTTTTTACTATGACGTTAGGGAAATCCCCTAAAAGAGTCAGCAACAGAGGGCAGCAATACTAAAACCAGCAGGATATTCATCCCCCTCCCCCACCCCGCCTGCATTATGTTTTCCCATACAGTTCCGGCAGAAATTATGGAGGGCACTATTTAAGGTTATTTCGGTGAACTGATACATGAATAATGCAGGCATGCTTGAGTGACACTTCTTATCGCGTCGCGAAAGTGGTGTGGTGTTCGCTGCTTGTGAAGCTACGGCGCAGTTAGGGCATGGAGGAGTTAGTTTAGAAACTAAACTAATTCAGGGTTAGGTATCCCTTGGTAGTCGGTCGAGAGGAAAGTGTATACAGTCGATACAGAGTGAACTACCGTAATTGACTATTACTGTAATTACAATATCCATATGCTTATGCAGTGTTTATGTACAACATGGTCTTTGAAAGTATAAAAAGGCAGCGTTGAATAGTAGTGTTATAGCAACAATTAACTGCTATAGTGATTCTAAAGGATAAATATTTAGAAATGCTCGGACACACAGGTACAATATATGTATTGTTTTAATGTTGACTTCTTACAAACATTTCGTTCATATTCAATATGAATAAAGGCATTGCTGGTTATATAGCAAGCAGGTACATTATAAACACCAATTTTACGATATTCTATACACATGATATGACGTATCTTTTTAGGCTGTGTCTACTTAATATTGAATAACTTTCGATCAAATAGCTTTCAGTGATTTTTACAGACGGTTCTACAAAAATCCTCAAATGTTACCAACCAATGAATCATGCAAAAGGATACAGAAATGCTCAATGTCTCTTAATAGGTAGGGATTTTTTTTCTCTCAGTAAATTAGCCTGTATGGGATATGGGCCATAACGTCAAAGGGTTAAAAGAAAAAAGGACGAATAATGGTTATTATGCAAAAATAAACCATTTAGAACACGGCGTGCATTTCAATACTTGGAGTATGTATTGTACTTCCTTGTAAGAGCTGTAGCATAAAGTAAATTGTTGATAGTTTGAATCTTGTTAAACACCTTGATTTGTTCACAAGATATATTAAAATATAAACTCTACTCTTTATTCATCATAACTGACGTAATCTATATAGGGCATTATATATATATATATATATGATTGTATTGATAGTAGGGATTGACAATTATACCTATATGGCACAGTTCCCTAAATTTTCTATTGACGATAGTTGGCCTGTACCTAAATTAGAATAAAAACGACGTATACATTAAAATCAGCTCCTTGCTATGATAATCATGTAAATCGCCATCAACAAGTCAGATACAGCAAGGGTAGTTATGAGTATGGATTGAACATATAATGTCATTTTCCAGTAAAATGCAACAACAACTAAGTTGCCGAGACGGTAGAAATTAAAAGAATTATCAGGATCCGCAAAGCTTTCTTCTTCATGAGATCTTTACGAGAGGAAAATTGGTCAGCTGCCGGACTACAGTGGCAAACATACCTAGAACAGTCAATGCTACAACATCCTACAAGAAT
>NW_022696044.1:0-1004 GCF_011630105.1 Anneissia japonica
ACTGAAAAAACAACAATCAGCAATAGCTTGATATCAGTATATATATATATATATATAAATATATATATACATACATATATACATATATGTACATATACATACATATATACATATATATACATATATAAAACAAAAAACTCCGGAGAGAAAGTAATAAGTTGCCAGGTATATATTTATTTAATAGTGAGCAAACGTTTTCGGTTATCAACCTTTGTCAAGCTGTATATATATACATATACATATATATATATACATATACATATATATAATGTGTGGATGTGTGTGTGTTAGTATTATGTAACCATATTACATACTGTGATTTACTTACATCAGTGAGTTTATAATATGCTAATGTTCATTATCACTTTCTTCATCACTATCACTGTCTAATGAATCAGAAACACTCGACAACAATGGAAAGTTGTTGCAGAAACCCCTTCCGCTTCGCAGTTACACATCTCAGTACACTGAAGATTATTTCTCCTACACGTGCATGTATTATTCGAACATGTACATATTGAGCAGGTACATCTGATAAGCTCAGCAATTGTTTCAGGGGCAGCCTGCTTTTCTGACAAGACAGGTCTCAATTCACCATCTTCCATAACCCAGCCCAGTTTGCATGGATCAGGGATTTCTGGATGAATAACAGTATCCTGGCTCCAAATATTGGCCTGCAGATTTACACGCAATATATGCTGATATAAGGCTCCTGCAGTTGGTGGCAGCTTATCTACACCTTGATTGTTTGGTCGGAGTTTTGAATCTTTTCCATCGTAAAGTTGAGGCATCTTTAGCAGATACTTTCTTCGTTACGAGAAGACTACACAAATTCCAGTATTCATGCCAAGCTGTGGAAGTCTTCTGAAGGTCAATACAAACCAGTCTGTATCATTTCCAGATTCAGAGGCCACTTCTATGCCATGGGGAATCATTAGGGTATCAGCTTCTTCTTGTGTGCTTACAGCTGTTGTTGGAGGATGCTCTGGAGTGTTTGTTTTGAC
>NW_022696045.1:0-1172 GCF_011630105.1 Anneissia japonica
AACAAGTGTCGGATCATCCGTGGACGAATAAACTGACCGCGAATGGGGAATATGTTCAATAGAAGGCGAGATGTACAGACGGATGCACAACAACGAATTTCGTTTGCTATTTCACGTCCCCGAGTCGGAGAGAGACGGCTTCGTTCGACCGACGTGGCGCAGAGATCGACCGCACCACCCCGTCATGGTAAAGGAGATTTTGAGGCCTTGCCTCACGTCAAGATGGAAGGGTGCGCAGCTGCCCGAGGAAGCGGTGTTCATGGAGATGGCGAAGGGAGTACCCGGTTGCGCGAACTTGGAAGCAGTTTCGAACGACGACCGATCTTACCTTCTGGCCGTGACGCGACCGACGTTCCACTGCTTCCTGAACGAGATGATAGAATATTCGTGCTGCGGAGAAAACAACGCGAAGAAGATATTCGAGCAGGTTGTGCGAGCATGCGTCGGCTGTCGAGACCGCGGTTTCTACCACGACTCGGTGGACGAGAACAACGTGCTCGTCGACTTGATCAGGGACGGCGCCGAACTCGTAAATTTCGGGTCGGCCGTGAAAATCGACGAACGGAACAGATCTGTGTTGGAAAGACGCTGCGTTGACTCGTTGACATCACTGCATCGCCGGATGACCGGAAGAGAATGTTTCGTCGAACAAGAAGCGGTCACTCTCGACGACTTGATGAGATGGGTGGTAGACGACACCGATTCCCGAGAATAAATATTTTTGGCTTTTTATTTTACAAATGTTTATCTTTCCAACCCTCCACCCCCAATTGTTTTGTATACTATGTCAAATAAATATTGAAATAATAAATAAAAGACACACAAAAATCTATATGGTATTATTTTCTTTTTATTTTTAATTTGTTCTACGAAGACTTGTCTTCGGATAACTCTTTAATGAGCTTCTGTATTTCCTGACACGTAGCCTCTGTCTCTTATACACATCTAGATGTGTATAAGAGACAGATACTGAACATATCCCATGGATCTTTCGAGGCTCCTGAACACAAGCAGCTGCTCTTCGCACACTCGCCGATAACTGGGCACGACGTGACGATCGAAGTGAACCTCCACTTCTTCTGAGGTGACGTCCTCCATCGTCGGTTCCCACGGCGGTTTCAATATAGACAATAAGTAGTGAGCCCTCTGTTGGTCACTATTATAGATTTTAG
>NW_022696046.1:0-2936 GCF_011630105.1 Anneissia japonica
CAAAATAAAGCTTATATCTTCATCTATCTAAATATATCAATAACTCATTTTTCATTTTTCATACGACAAGACTCATTTTGTCACGACAGCTCACAATTATCAACAGCAACCAGCACTGACTTTAATACACCAACCATATGGTAACAACAATCACAATTATCAACAGCAACCAGCACTCATGTCAATACACCAACCATTATGGTAACAACAATCACAATTATCAACAGCAACCAGCACTCGCGTTAATACACCAACCATACAGTATGGTAACAACAATCAATATTATCAACAGCAACCAGCACTCATGCTAATACACCAACTATATGGTAACAACAATCAAAATTATCAACAGCAACCAGCACTCACGTTAATACACCAACCATATGGTAACAACAATCACAATTATCAACAGCAACCAGCACTCATGTTATACACCAACCATATGGTAACAACAATCACAATTATCAACAGCAACCAGCACTCACGTTAATACACCAGCCATTATGGTAAACAACAATCACTATTATCAACAGCAACAAAATTTCCTGCTCGTCCGTTCAAAAATTTCCTGCACATTCGTTAAAAAACTGGCGATGCTGGACATTTTAAAAGTTTTAGTAACAAGAACAAGAACAGCAGTGAGGCTCTGGGGTCAGCGCCTTGCGCGAACCCAAAAGTCTCAATAGCTCTGCCTATTTTGGAAAATTCGCAAATCCAGATGCAAAACTTAATATCAAAAGGTCCACTGATTAATCTCATTCCTGATGATGACATAATTAATGTCGAAATACTGAATCCTGACACGATGGCGTGCATTTCGATACTTGGAGTATGTATTATACTATCTTAAAACTTAATATATTATTCAACTATTTTCACATCCATTGAAAACCTAAAATTTTGGAAATAGGGTACTTCTAAAATGCAAGTACACAATGACATCATCTTGTATGGTTAAAGTGTAAGATACAGTACTTACCAGCAATTACAATTTCTCTCTGAAGTCTGATAACATCTCTTTTAATACGCTCCTCATCTCTTGTAACATCTTTCAAATGTGAAATCAGGGATTTCCTCTTTTTTAACAGTTTAACTTTATATTCAGAAAACTGTTTCTGTTTATCACACTTTATTTGATAAATAGGTTGGTGTTGGTATTGCCTGTTTTGATGTGTTAAGGTGCATCAGTGATTAAAGTAATTTAAAATGTTTGAACTACCTTGAAATGAAGATAATGAAATTTCCTTAGTATCATGTCCTTCTATTCTTTATGGGTTCAACCTTAACCACAAAACCAAAATATTTAGATGAAACCCAACCAAATCCTATTACTTACTAACTGTACGTCAGATAAATAAATTTATATGGTTAAATTAAATCGATACACTGTATGTTAATGCCTTTAAGATTATTTTAAATATCAGTAAATTTATGCATGAAAAATTGTGTTGAAATGTCAACATTATAAAACAAATTTAAATACAGTTTCCTCCACAGACACACTACTTTAAACTTTGATATGGTAATGTATTCTATCATATAATCTTACCATAATGGTCTTGTCATGGATAACCTTTCAAATCAAATTACTTATTCTTGAATGCCAGTTTGCTTACCATAATAACTCCTCAGATAGGCACTGAGCTTATATTGTCCCCCTCGTTTACCCACACATGAATTGGTTTCTTCTAAACAAACTTTTAATCATGGTAAGTACAACAAATAGCAGCAAGTTACCACTGAAGACCAACACATTGCACTTAACATTGTAACAATAACATTGTCATTGGCAACAATGGTAGCCTGTAAAATGTATGCAAACTTTAACTTTATTATAATTGTTTTGTTGCCTATTGTCTATATTTTATGTTTTTTATATATTTGAATTTTTACCATTTTTAATCGTTGTCCTTTTATGTTTATAATTGGTTTCTGGTTTTATGTAGGACCCAATCGGAAATAAGTTTTACTTTAAAAAAAAACAAACTTTCATGTGCCATTCTTGCATCATCATTTGTTGTTACAGTATTTGTTTTTCTTGCGTATTTTATTTGTTTTGTAAAATATTTTGATGATGTGAAATTAACTGTTACTGAACTAAAGACAGCATGGAATTTGTAATATTTTATTTATTTATTTAAAAAAAGCACTGCAAAAGTGCAAGAATTACATGCCAATAGGAAGATCAGTCAAATAAATGAATACAGTACTATGTTATTCTTGACTGGATGAAGAAACAAATTGGAATGTATTAGCCTTAGAAATACATACAGTTAGTAGGAGATGTCACTGATGACAAGATCACAAAAACCCTATGAGCTTGGTCCATATAAAAATGATGCCCAAGACTGTTATGTGTGTTGTTTATCTTCTTTTCTATTTTGATGGTTTGTTTGAAAGTGTACCACTTTGGAAATCGGTACACAAGTATTGGAAATGCCTGCAGTTTATAGAAAGAATAATAAATATTAAAAAATTATTTATCTTTACTATTGTTTTCTAACCATATTGCATAAAGGATACAAAGCCAAGTTGCCTTTGATCTTCACTGCTGTCTGTGAGGAGCAAACTGTTGTAGTTACATATTTCCAAATGTCTCCAACTTGTCCACGACAGATACTATAATAATAGAGCTTTATCATAATGAATAAGCTTACATGGATTATGTTGTCAAGAATTAACACTTTTAGAGAAATTACTAAACAACCCACAATAATACTATATTTTATATTTAATGTTTTTAATGTTACTGCCCTTGTCAAAGGAAAAAGGAAAAAACTGTTTACAGCAATTAAGTTTGCTTTTTGTTTATCCTGTCACCGACAAGGGTGCTGTCCTGTCTCTTTTTGTATTGTTGTTTGAATTGGCGAAATAAATGAAATGAAATGAAATAATTACTCAGGGGCGTACGATGAAAAATCTAAGGCGGGGGTCGA
>NW_022696047.1:0-664 GCF_011630105.1 Anneissia japonica
AAAATTTGTTTACTTCCATTAAATTGTTCATGTATCAGACATTTAATTATTATTATTCATTTTGAGAAGAAGCCCCCTCCTTAGTTTGCAAAAGTAGCCTCGAAAAGAAGCCCATCTCGAAAAGAAGCATCAATTTCGCAAACAAGTTAAGAAGCCGATAGGCTTTAAATCGAGGTTTTACGGTATTTGAATTTTATAATGTTGAATATTTGTAAATCAGGATAACTTTCAAATTACTGTATATTTTATTTGTCCATGTCTATCCAAATCAACTGAGGAGTACCGTACAGCAGTTCATTGATTTTAACATTTGAACAATTTTAAAGTAGGACGAGGCTATACCACAGCGACTGTGTATATAATGGTCTTAACTGATCTTATACGTGTGTATAAACTGACAGAATTATATCTTTAATACGCACAACAGCTGTGTACTACTTTAATGAACTTGCCTATCTTTACAGTACAGCGGCTAGCGGCTACTTTTGTCGGTTTCTGTTGTTAAATGAAACATATCATCTTAGTAAAACTGAACAATTCGTTAGGAAAGACCCTATGTGCATAAACGATCAATGATATAATTATATTATGCAAGTATAAAACTTTCATGGTATAATATAGTGGTAGACCTGCCAAAAAATAAATTATTAACAAAGAGAAGTAC
>NW_022696048.1:0-1010 GCF_011630105.1 Anneissia japonica
CTCGCCTTTTTTACATAACTCTCAGTCGTTGACGAGAAGAGGCACAACTATATTTATGATAACTGAAACTAATATCATAGGGTGTACTTAATAACTGGTGGATCAAACGCGTCTTATTATATAGACAGAACAGATTCCAATCCTTTGAAAAGTAAGGCTATTTATAATTTCAAATGTACCTTGACAATTTAAAGTAATTAGTAATAATAATACTATCTATCCCATAATTGTAATGGTGCCACATTGTCATGTCACTTAACGAACAGTGATCGGTCGACGAATGATGGGAAATGTATACAGGAATTTACTCCTATTGTTGTCTACATTTTCTGTTTTTGTATGAGCAGGGTGGTTTAACTTGTGTGATTTAAACTAAAGTGGTTATACAATATCGACTTGTTGATCAGAATCGCACGTATCTCTTAGTTACCATACATCTCTTGTAAATTGAAGCAAGCATCTACTTTTTATGTGAGTTATTGTTGTCGTAAAAAATTTAACACAACGCCAAGCAGCCTGATTGTTTGATTTACAGACTTATTGTGAAATTAGTATAATATGGTTGTAACAAAAGAAAACAATTGACAAACTCTAAACCTGAAGCCGGGCATAAACTATTAATGGTTTGTTCAAATGATCTCATTTGGTTTCTATTATGTATACAAATTTGAAAATTTGAACATTTTTGGATTTACTTTAAACGAAATTTTAAATCAGTTATTAATGTTTTTTATTGTGTAAGACTTAACTCAAAATACAAGTTTGATTTTGTTCGTCACTTTCTACTTTATCAGGTTGTATTAGGTTTGTTAAGGTTAGCCTAAATAAAATAATAGCTATGTGTATAATATATGTACATAATATGTATATATTATCAAAATAATATGTATTATATATTAAATATATATATATATAATATATATATAACATAAAGCAAGGTAGCCGTTAACACTGTCAAATCATATATAAATCATCAAAGAAATATAAAAAGAAATATAAATCATCAAATA
>NW_022696049.1:0-503 GCF_011630105.1 Anneissia japonica
TTCTGATCATGAAATACTCTGGTAATATAGTTTGAACATAATTGTTGTACCTGTACCATATTTAATATTCTTTCTAGAAACCCAATGTTTCTAAATGGCAATTGGTTAGGCTGATATGATCGATAATATAAAAACACAAAATTGCGCGTAGACGACTTTTCAATCCAATTGGCTTATAAATCAAAATCAAGTTTTCTCACCTTTTTCCTTCAGTCTACTGAGAACAGCTTCATAGTCATCTGGATCAATGTATGTCATCCAATCATCTAAAAAATCCTGCTTATGTTCTTGTGGTACTAATATTCCCGCTAAATCTTCAATGAGGTCTTTGCTTAAATGTATTTTCCATAGATTCATAAAAGCATCAGGATCATTTGCAGATAAATGAAATATTATTGATCCATGTTCCAGTACTATACATTTTATTCTTCGGCTCTCCCAGTAGACGAAAACCCTTCTAAATTTCTTATGAAATTCAGGTTTATCCTCCAAATTCACCTTTA
>NW_022696050.1:0-956 GCF_011630105.1 Anneissia japonica
TATAGACATTTCTATGTGAATAAAAATCCTTCAGTTTTAAAGATCAAATGCTACCAGTGCATACTTACTGCCTGTGTGCAAGAAAAGTCTTCATATATGTATGGTATTTTGAATGTTACAAATTTATTAAAGTTTCTTTGAATGAATACATAATAATAAAACCACCATTATCATTTATTAAAACTTCCCATTGAATAGACAATGCATATTCTATACCAGTTGTGCATTATTATATCAAATACTTTACCTACAACAAACAGAAGGCTAAATACTGTAATTCTTGTTAAACTTCTCCAAGGAGATTAATTTGTTTAGTCAGTTGCATCCTACTTAAGAAATTTCAAAGCTCTAATCATGTGAAGCCTTTTAACACAACATTTTGAGATTTAGAATACAAACATACCAAAGCTGGTCAATATCAATGCTTACACAATAAGAACCATACAATAAAGCTGTGAAATGGTTATACAGACAACAATGCTCTGATATGACCACCTCTGAGATTTGTTATGGTATCCAGCAGTTAGGCTTGTGCCTTTAACCTGGTCATAACTTTTGAGAATTTATATAATTGTTTTGAAAAAGTTTTGGATACTGTAGTAGTATAGTTAATCTTATATCTTGGTGTGAATTTGTTGTTTTGAAATACACTATCAACTTGACAAGATTCCATTGGAGGAAACAAATGAATTAATTCATTTTATGAACATTTACAGATTTTTTTTTATCCTCATCTAAAGTTCAATAAACGTCCAAATTTCGAATTTCAAATGCTAATAATGTTGGCAGCTATGCCATCAGTATCCGTTACTTAACCGCAAAAATAATAATTGTTGGTTGAAAAACGGATACTGTTCTTGCTTAGAAGAGGATTAACAATTGAAAACCCCTGGTTGATTCAGAGGAATATCATTCAAAGGTGTCCTCATTTGGTTTCAATACAAAAGCCGAGAATT
>NW_022696051.1:0-748 GCF_011630105.1 Anneissia japonica
TGTCCTTTACAAAATATGTTTTGTACAGACAAACATGGTTTTGTCTTCACAAAACATGTTTTGTATAGACACACATGGTTTTTTCTTTTACAAAACATGTTTTGTACAGACAAATAATGTTTGTCTAATACAAAACATGTTTTGTACAGACAAACGTGGTTTCGTTATTTACAAAATATATTTTGTAAAGACAGAAAAACTTTTGTATATTACAAAACATGATTTGTCCCATACAAACATGGTTTTGTGTGACAGAACAGGTAGTGTGTCGTTTGGCGCCCCGTATCATTTGAACAAGTTTAATTTTTTTTTAAGTGTTTGCTATTTTTATTATTTTTCTGGGATATATGATATGTTTAATCAACTAACAGATCTTAGCGCCAACATTGGCTACCTACTTACTAAAACTTTTATTATACAGTAGAAACCCTCCTTTGGGACAACCCTATTAAGGGGACACTTCACGTGAAACGAGAGGGAATAATATCTTTTAACACTACGGCCAACCCCTATTAGGGGGAGGGGACACTTGTAAAACACTGAAATCAGGCACCTGGATGCCAAAAGAATGACGTAATCTTATATTCCGTATTTGGATAAATGGGCGGACCGAAATAAACAATTTCAACCAATCAAATGTTCATATTTTTGGAGCCACAAAACTGAGTCACTCGCGTCGCCTATAGGCATGACTAAATTTAAATAGTCCTCCCTAATAAAACGGGCCTAAAATATTTAGAATAGACCC
>NW_022696052.1:0-1704 GCF_011630105.1 Anneissia japonica
GAAGAACTTAAAAGTAATTAAGTTCTTCAAAATTCAAAGTTTTCCACTCTTGAAAACTTTCAGATGATTTTTTCCCATTGTTATTACAGTAAATAGGCCTTATGTGTGTATACATACATAAAAAAAAGATTGAGTAAGTTGCATACGTAGTTTTTCCATGAATCGATAAATCCCTAAAAGAAAGATGGGGGGTGGGGAGGTCCTGTGGTTCTTCCCCGGGAAAATGTTGATTCCTAGATGGCGGGAAATGAGCTTTCCCCGACTTTTGTGGTGTCTTTTAATGACTTTTAAATTCTTCAAAATTCAAGGTTCTCCCCCACCCCTTGAAAATGATTCAATTAATCAATGAACTCCAAAGATAAAGGGTCCGGGTTCCCCGGAAAAATTTCGATTTCTAGATGGCAGGAGATGAGCTTACCTGACTTCTGAAATGTCATTTAATGACTTTTAAAGTTCTTCAAAATTCAAGGTTTTCCCCTCTTTAAAAAGGTCAGCTAAATTTTTCTCATTTTATATTTTATGTGTGTATACATACATAAACAAATGAGTAGTTGCATGAATCCCAAAAAGAAAGGGTGGTCCGGGGGTTCTCCCCCGGGAAAATTTTAATTCCTAGATGGCGGGAATTGAGCTTTCCCGAAATTTGAAGTGTGTTTTAATGAATTTTATGTTCTTCAAAATTATAATTTTCTAATAGCAAAAAAAAAAAAAAAAAAAATCAGCTCACGGGTCCTGAAAAGGTAGGTCTAGAATCCTGTTCTTTTTCCCCCTTTTTTGTTGCACTAGGGAGGGGTCAGGACCCATGATCCCCTCCTCCCAGATCCGCCAATGTGAATTGCGAGAAAATGTAACTCGGTCGGGTACTGGATAAACATTCTCTTTCCCATCCTTCTCCTTCTTCCCTCCTTCTTTTTTTGCATTTCCGATCATACAAAGTTCTCCAGACATTATATATTTTTGGTCAAAAAGTGGGGGGCCCGGGCCCCCCCGGCCCCCCCGGTTCCGCCGCCCATGCTACAGAATAAAACCATTGTGAGATAGATGAAACTGAACATAAACCGACTACGTTCCAATGATGATGATCATCATCATCATGCTTATGATTATAATGATTATGATGATGATGAATATAATGATGATGATGAATATGATGATTTAACAATGAGGGTGACGATTATTTACGAAGATAACAATAATAATGGTGACGATGATAAAAATAATAATTTGAAATAAAATATAATAATATGTACTGTATATTACATATTTCTTTTGTTTTATGGCCAATACGTATGTTAGCATTCCCAAAAACTTTAATTTCTTCCATATTTTTCTGCAGACCTAATTTATTGAGGTAGAAGTGTGTACTGTTTCGGACTCCAGTTTAAGGAAGCTCCTTTTCTAGGAGGTCTTACCATTGTGCTCTGCTCTATCTCTACATATGTTTGTCCGACTTCCGATATAAAGTTTACATTGTCACTTCCCTTGATGATGTCATTTATATCACATGACATTTGATTTTCGTTATAATTTACCGATTTACATAATTCGTTGTTGATACATTTTCCAATGCATGACGATAAGCTCATGCTTGTCCAATTTTCTATAACGTTGTTTTGCAGTTTGAAATCCTTGTCCAAGTTAGTCGATTTGAACGTACCTAAGGGTTCTACGGAAAACAAATACAAACTATAGTTAAACAAATAG
>NW_022696053.1:0-515 GCF_011630105.1 Anneissia japonica
GTGTCTCGATGATACGTAACATTCAGTGGCGGATTCAAGAGCAGCCCGGCCGCATTTCCTCATAGAATTCTCACAATATAATAGAAAATATAGTAAGAACTTTATTAATTTCAAAGTCTTAGACAGTTTTTTTCGGCTATCGTGAGTTGGTGCCTCTTTTCCCTTTCGGAATGACAAGCAACTAACATCAGCACATTCAGGCAACACAGAACATCTTTTAATACTGTATTTTGCTCAATTCCAGATTTTTTATTTCTAATATAAAGTGCACAGAAACTTTTAGCAAAATGTGCTAAATCAATATTAAAATTACTTTAATTATCTTTAATTATAACTTTTTGTAAAAATATCAAAATGATGATTAGATTGTTATTGTTGTTAAAACTAAGTCATCTTGTTTATTGTGACTTAGTAAGCCATTACAGTACTTCTGATGATGTCAATCTTCAATTTGTACTCAAGCTGTCAAGTTTTTTTAATCTAAATTAGATCATGTTCCTCTCCAAGTAACAAAA
>NW_022696054.1:0-811 GCF_011630105.1 Anneissia japonica
GGTAAGTTTCAAATAATATCTGGTTTAACCACGAGAACAATTTGTATATAAATGTGAAATTGTTATTATAAATACAAGAATCTGTTGTACAATGTCAAAATTGTTGTTTGTATGCTTACTCTGATTTGATTTAGTTATTTTAATTAAAAATGTACTGTTCCTCACAAATAGTTGCACTTTCAATTTGAATTGCTTATTTATAATGATCACAAAACTGTCAATAAGAAAGGTCGCAAAAATATATGTTTTTGCTGACATTAATGACACATGTAAATCAAAATTTTATTATGATTCAAATGAGCACTTTCTTTTCAGAATTTTTCCTAATTTGTTAGGGACAGTATATACTCTTTTTTTTCTTTCATGACTGCCTTGTAAAAAATACTTTCACAAAAATTTCAACTATTTCCCCAAAAAAGTTAGTGGTATGCTATAAATATTGTTATAATAAATTTTCTGGTAAGCTTATAGTTCATGATAGAGTCAACAACATAAAGTAGTTTAGATAGGATTAAGTGTTATACAGTGGCTGCTGAAGGATGAATTTTTTGGGGAGGGGGCTGAGTGAAATAAGGATAACTGTGGCACGCATTGCCATCCGAGGGCCTTCCAACCAAGCCAGGTGGATGGTTTGGGATTTTCAAATAGGACCTCTGGATATCCAGAAATGGTGCTCTCTCAGACTGGAAAAATACTCTTAAATGTATTTGATAAAGTACAATTAAGATCTATAAACTCAGCTCAATAAACACTCATTTCATTGGCCTGCTTTTTTTTTTTTGGTCCGACTGCCCAACAAACTCTGGTCGTC
>NW_022696055.1:0-1318 GCF_011630105.1 Anneissia japonica
TTCCAATTTCTCCACTCCACCCAGTCGGGAACATCATGAGACCTGATACCGTCGACTCTGGCGGCACCACTGGGTATACAGTAATAGTATTGAGAATAGTGTTGCTTTCATTTTAGGTGGGAGAAAGGCGCTTATTAAACAACCATTAAATTTAACATTTGGTATAATTTAGCATAATTTCCCATCAGCCCTTGCCATAATTTAATTTGGATCAAAGATAGGCCTAGCATTTAATTAAGTATTGCGGACGCATAAATAACGCTAAATGTAGATAGAGAGTAGTTAATGTGATCTACCAGTATTTTAATGATGGAGCCGGTAGTTCGAATGGAGGAATTATTGCCTTGCTTAAACAGCTTGTTTACCACCTCCCTATGCTACAATGTAGAAATCCTGATAATATTACCTTTAAATACTTGCATAATTCTGAAAATGATGTATTTTTAAAATGTTTATAAATTTATTTTTTTTAAATCCAGATCCCCAAAACCCCACCCTGTCCCTTTTTCATCCACACCCCGACAAAACACCCACTCTAACTAGGCTTGACGAAAATGTCTACTAAATTCATCAGAACAATGGGGATGCAATAATCAGTATGTGTATGTTACAGCTTTATAAAGGTATAACCAATTATCCCCAGGATCACTAATTATTCTGTTCCTCAAACTATTTCCAACAAATCGTAGAAAATTTCATCGCAATAGCTCAATGGGAACTGTGTTGTTGCTAAGGAGTTTCTTTGACTGCTGCTGTGATTTTTCTTCAATTTCTTCAGTACTTTTAAAGCCCTTTTGCTCAGAACATTATAGGCCAGTTTATAGAGAATAATTATAATTAAAAATAGCTTAACTTTACACATAATTGTCCGACTGAGGTCATTGAGCCCTCCTTATAAAGTTAATAATGTGCTCTATTTATTTACATTAAAAAAAACAACATTTTGATAAGAGTACGAATTTACAGCCCTTTTGTGATCTTAGGTCACATTTATAGATTGGCTTTGTAAAATGTTTTGATTTTAAACCATTGGAAGTACCGCATGTGTACTGTGTAAATGAATAATTTCAACATAAACCATAAAGGAATAAAAAAGCGAATTTGCTTGAGACGTTTTGACTGTAATAATTAGATTAAAATTCCGTTATTTTTAAACTACGGTATTTTTTTTCCTTTGTATATTAAAATAGTATGAGAAAATATTTCCCTGGCCAGTAGTTGTATGTGCGGTTCCGGTCGGCTACTCATTTGCCGGATAGTAATATCCATACAATAGCAATTGCCTTTGTTATTCGCCGCAGGCCATGTCTTGTTATTC
>NW_022696056.1:0-943 GCF_011630105.1 Anneissia japonica
ATGGACGCGTGGAGATCGTTCGTCGCTTCGTTACCTCCGGGTTTGCACTGTCGGAGCGTCGAACCTGTCATGAGAAACGACGACATGTTCGGAGGAACGTTGGTCACGGACGGCAGGACCGAGATCGATCTCACGAAACTGGAGGGGCTCGCCGCGACTACGGGAATGGCCGTACACGTTCACAAACCGAAATCCGCCAACAAGAAGATCTCCTTCAACGTGATATTCGACAAGTCCGGAGTGCCCAGCGACGAACTGCAAGACGACGAAGAAGATCGCGTTCGCGACGACGTCCGAGAGTGCTCATTCGAAACTCCGTCTGTGCAAACCTTCAAGACAACGCTGGACGGATCGTGTTCGTTGAAAAACCTGCACCGCCGGCTCATACGGACGCACGGCGACAACTTTCTCAAGACGATCATGGCTCCGTCGACGGATTCGGGCGGAAAGATACAGCTGTACGTCATCGTGAACAAGTTGTCGACGCCGACGTATGGTGAGTGTGCGGGGAGACTTTGGACTTTTTTAAAAACTCTTTTCAACGTCGCCTGTTCGATCGCGTTCTTCACAGGAATCTTATCGCACTTGTTCTTACGCGACGACGACGACGACCCTAATTCTAACTCATAAAAGCAGATCAATTACAAAAATTACATTTTATTTTGAAACTGCCGGTTAGACGAAAGACTTAAAAATGTTCAAAGCTGAAAACCAACTTATCACACCGGCCGTCTGGAAGCGGCAGTTTCCGAACGTGACATGGAGATCGCACGCATGAGAGCCCATCTCGAGTCGATATCCGAAAGCAATCGAATCATCAGACAGGAACTCGCTATGACGAGAGCCGAGACGGAGCGACTGGCTACCACGTTGTCCTAATTGGATGAGCAAATAGAGGAGTTGATATGGGAAGGTTCGTTATCGATGTCCGGAAGAGGTTGAA
>NW_022696057.1:0-824 GCF_011630105.1 Anneissia japonica
ACCACCTTGTTTTGCCATATTGACCAATCGAACTTTTCCCGTTTCGAATTAACATCAGCTGGAAAAAAATGCCCCACGCCCTGTTTCAATTAATCTTCTCAATATTCTTTTACAGAATCTTATTCTTTTCGAACCAAATATCTTCAGTACATTTTTCCATTTATTTCACTCTGTTTTCTGTATCTAAATACAGGATGTTTTTTGTGTATCTCACCACTGTTCCATTCTTAATGCGGTATCATTTACAACTACTTTTCTCCACAGCTGAGTATGTTTCATGGCCACCGTTCCAATGAATGGGGTAATAAAATATGTGAAGCGCTCCTGTGGGCTATATAAATACCGACATATCATTATGGTGCTTGCCTTGCAATTTCATGGTCTTGGGTTCGAAGCCAGTCAAAACATGAAGGGCAAGGCCTTAACCCTTTTAAACCATGGGACTTTATAGTTTATATAACATAACTGAGCCACGTGCGAAAGCAATAGTTTGGAACTGCTTCTCTAGTCAATATTTGAATGACAGAAAATGCATTCTGTCCATATGTGGCATTCAAGTACACTTATAATACGTTTAATAGGATGTAAATAGGCTATGACACAGCAGAATTAGGAAACACTTTATGGATAAATCTAAGTGGGTTGTATTCTTCACTGACATGTGACTCATGAGAAGAAAGTTATTATTATTATTATTATTATTATTATTATTATTATTCTTAGGCCTATTATCATTATTATTTTTATTATTATTATTATTATTATTATTATTATTATTATTTTATTATTATTAGTAGTAGTAGTAGTATCATCATATTATTATT
>NW_022696058.1:0-613 GCF_011630105.1 Anneissia japonica
TCTCTCGCTAATCTGCCATTATAGGCATGGTTTATACGTGTAAAAATAAAGAGAAAAATGTATTTAGTGAAAAAAAAATTAAGGAATGATTATTTATAGAATTTTTGTGTGGTCTTTATTGATTTGTGGTCTATTGAAATTATTTCCAAGGAGTCAATTTAACCCCAAAAATTGAGATAAATTTAACTCCAAAAGTGGAGTTAATAAAATAGGTACAGAACGACTCATTTTCTGGAGTATTATTTACTCTTGTATTTTTACTCCCCAAAGGGAGTAATATTAACTCCAAAAAGAGGGTGATTCCCATCCTCTTTTTGGAGTGGATGGGAATCACCCTCTTTTAGGAGTTAATGTTACTCCCTTTGGGGAGTAAAAATATGAGAGTAAATATTACTCCAAAAAAGGAGTCGTTCTGTACCTTTTTTATTAACTCCTCTTTTGGAGTTAAATTGACTCCTTGAAATTAACAGTGTGTCATTTCTTATCTAAACCCTATTCATTGTTTACAAAGTTCATCAGCGTAAACCAATTCATTCCCAGACGCGGGTCCTGTAAAGTTTGTCAACCACAGCTATACGCTCCTTTGATGTTAACCGATTGTTGCTATTAACGA
>NW_022696059.1:0-545 GCF_011630105.1 Anneissia japonica
ATGTTGCATGATCTATGAATAATTATCATAATATCAACTAATCTATGTACTTACTACCTCATTCTTATTTTTTTTAATTATTTTTCTCATTCTGGACAGCGCCACCAACGAGAAAGTTAATTTAGAGATAGACGGAATAAGCGACTTGTAAAACACTGAAGTCAGGCACCAGGATGCCAAAAGAATGACGTAATCTTATATTCCGTATTTGGATAAATTGGCGGACCGAAATAAACAATTTCAACCAATCAAATGTTCATATTTTTGGAGCCACGAAACTGAGTCACTTGCCGCTCGCGTCGACTAGTTAGGCATGACTAAATTTAAATAATCCTCCCTAATAAAACGGGCCTAAAATATTTAGAATAGACCCTAGTAAGACTAATTTTGGCAATGGCATCTATTAAATGTTCATCTTCCTCACGAGAGCACAAAATCTACTTTAACCCCAGTGACCCCCTCCCAACCCATAGAGTTAAATGTGAAAATACTTCAAATGTCTCCCTCCCAATGAGTATTTAAAGATTTAATTCTTTTCTTTATAA
>NW_022696060.1:0-1827 GCF_011630105.1 Anneissia japonica
CACAAATTAAACGAACAAACAAATATATATTTTGTTTAATTCTTGTTATTCCCCGACGGGATGTAGTCGTCTTCCCCGACGGGGGGGGGGGGAGGCTCTCCCGACGAGAGGGCTATAGCCCCCAGCCCCATTTGCACACACAAAACAAATGTGTTGCATCCATGTTTTCATATAACTAAACGACGCTTACATAAGAATAATGAAACAGAAATTAGATAACAAATGCATTAACAGATAAGACAGTATACAGCCGTATTTCAAAGTGTGTTTCAAGATAAATGCAAAAACAGTGCCAGTGGCGGATCCAGATATGTCCAAAAGTGAAGGACGCAAGGAAGGTGGGGAGCGAAATTTGGACCTATCGAGATAACAATACCCTAGGGGTTCGAAATTTCTGTGTTTTAAACGCCCGAAAATAACCTCTGAGGCCTTTTGGGGCGATCGATTTTTTTCTTTTTCTATTTTTTTTTTTTTTTTTCTTTTTTTTTTTTTTTTTTACTTTTTTTTTCCTTTTTTTTTTTTGACTTTCCAATTGCACTCAGCTCCAATCCGCAACTGAGTGCAATTGTTCATCCACTTCAAATCACAACTGATTGAACGCCACATGGAGCATCAGAAGTAAATAATTATTTTCCATGCAAACCTTTAAGAATTTAAGAATAAAATCAGTCCCAACAACAACTAAGTGTAAGCATATATTTGGATTTTGTAACACAAAATGTTATTTTTTACTTCTGTACGTCATGACACATAAAGGAAAGACAATGACTAATCTTAACTTTGGGTATTATTTTAATAGAAAGCTCGAGTGCTCTGAACCTTAAAAAAGGGCATAGGTAGCGCCCTTTACTGATTTGTATCGAAGTATTGCTTAACTTATTATGCCTTTTTATGTGGTTAGAACTTCTACTCTATGTTCTAACGAGAGTATACGACGCATCCTTGAAGTCGATATCACATCAGATCTGTTTAACTGAAAGTTCTTTACAGACTTCAACGAAGAATTTAATTCCTCAGAGATTGTGATTTTGGCGAAACATACATACATACATACGATGCACACGCAAGGTTTCAGTCAGTCTTAAACACCGGTATGCACAGTCACTGTTCCGCTGATCTTTCGCAGCATTTGTTCAACTCATCCCTTAAAACACAAATACTCATCATAGCTATAAAAGTCCTGGGACTACATGGAGTACAGTCACTCTAATACTAGATGGAAATAGTCGCATTTTACGACCTTTGATAGGCCAATACGAAAGCATATTCAGGCCCCATTTTTGAAATTGACAAGTAGGGCCTGATTTCATGAATGAACAGAGGACATGTTGGTTTTCCCAACGGTATTCATACTATTTAGCTTAGTGCTGTTTTAATTATTAAATGATTACTAATTTATCATATTTAAACATTTTAATTTCATAGATACCTCAAACAACGAGTTGCCTGTTCTTAACCCTACGGGAATGTTCACACGCACAGCCTCTGGAGGTGCCATTGAGGTGTCTGGTTACAGATCCCAACCAAACGATGTTGTAGCGCCCTCTCGTATATCCGATCTTAGTGTGTTGGAAACTTCAAATTCTGAAGAAACAATCGTACTTCAGTGGACCGCAGTTGGAGATGATCTTGATAGGGGAAATGGTATGTTCCTTTCATTTTAATTTACAAAAAAAAGGATTACATTATGTGGTATACTACATTCTATTACAATTCGTTACTCACAATACACAGATACCAGGAGACACACCTATATACATATGCATTATATATTATAAATATATATATATATATATATATATAGGTATATGTATGGGTACGTATACG
>NW_022696061.1:0-713 GCF_011630105.1 Anneissia japonica
TTAATTAGAAGTCATCTAATATAATTTTTCTTTATCTTTATTTTCTCTCTCACATAAGTTGTCTTGGGGCTGTCAGGGGATCGGTTGGAGCAGGCATTGACCTGTAAATTATATCCGTTTTTGGGCCCACAAAGTGCGAAGGAAAAACACATGGATGGCACTTGATAACACTTGGTGTCCTACCCGCCTGATCCATCAGCCTTATTTTATATTTTTGTATTGCAATAATTTATAATGCACCATATAGATGATTGATTTTTTTATTTATTGAATGACCTTTTGTCTTGAGATCTATGTGACAGGTTCAAGTCTATCAACAGAGGTGGTTTTCATTGATTCCCATACTGGCATATATACATTAATGTTCAAACATGCAGTACATAAGCACATTCATTAAAAAATAATATGTTGATTCACTTCAATAAGTGTACAGATAATAAAGAAAGATGGTATTCAGTACAAACATTACAGGACATGCATTATTAATTTGTTTTTATATATTATGTATACATTCTCAGTGTGTTATTTACACCAAATATGATTTCGTAGGTTAAGCAAACAGAAGTAAATACACACGTTACTAAATTAAAACAAGTACAGGAAAATCAGGAGTAGCTGCTTGGCAAAGTGTAGATATATATCAAATAAAACTCAGGAACAAGGTATATATTTGCCAAACTTAATACAGAAAATTCACAAACGTTTTCGGCCAT
>NW_022696062.1:0-718 GCF_011630105.1 Anneissia japonica
ATATCTATATTTGAAGAGCAATGCTCAAAAAGTAATATTTTGATTAAATAATGGGGCAATATTGTACTTTGCAATTTAGCGATATATGCGACATGAGTGTCTTCTTTGACTGATACCGGCGCATTATAAATGTCCATTTATTATTATTATTATTATTATTATTATTATTATTATTATTATTATTATTGTTATAATTATTATTATTATATATATTATATATATAGTATTTTTACTCCTGCAAGAGTCTTTATATTACATTGAATAAAAAAAGACAAAGTTATTCTACCATTTGAAGTCAGATAAGTTGTAATATTTTACATTCAAAAGTAATATCCACCTGGAAATTGTATTTCCAGATTTCAGAAAAATAATATATAATGTAGTTTAAACATATTAATGTTTTAGGTTTTGAAGCAACACAATTTTACAATGTAAGCAGAGGTAGTTTTATTGCAAGAGATCCTTGTGAAGGTAATGAATGCAATGAGGTTCCAGAAGGCTCACCAGCGCTGCTGCAGGATCAAGGTGAGGAGGGTGGTGGTAATCTTTATCTCTGTCAGTTCTGTATGTCACTTTGTAGGTCTGTCTGTATATTTTGTCCTATCAGTTTATCAGTTTCTGTGTCTTTATCAGTTTTTATAAACCAATACAATATATATATATATATATATATATATATATAAGTATATAGGAGCTTAGAAGTATCCATAGGGGGAAA
>NW_022696063.1:0-941 GCF_011630105.1 Anneissia japonica
AATTGCAAAGTATGGGCCAAAGTAAGAAAAATTATGATACAAATACAGTAGAACCATTATTAAGGGGACACATTCGGAACTAAAAAAAGTTTCCCCTTAATAGGGGTGTCCCCTGAAAAGGAGTACCTCTATTTTTTAGTCCCTATTCAGGGAACACTAAGCAAAAACATGAAATTGTCCCCATAATAGGGGTTTTTGGTATGTTTCATAAGTTGACATAGAATCAGTTACAGTTAATTCCATAATGTTGCAGCTGTATTCAGCGTAGGCTGTGTTTGAACAAGTAGTAGTTTTGCAGTTGAGGTTTCTCCTGTTTTTGAATTCCACTTTTGTGCAAGTAATATTGCGACTACACTATTTGAGAGTGGAAATACTAACATCAAATTTACGATCAGACAGAACTATGGAGACAGGAAGCACACAAAACTTTAGTTAGCATTTTTATTTCACAAACATAAAGGTGATTTACTTAATTTATTATTACATGACGTCATGGCGAGATTGTGTCAACGTATCATTGTTCGTGAACTTCTGGTATCACTACTTAAATAGATAGACCTGTCCATGTCAAAGATTGTTTAATAAACGGCTATATACAATTCAATTGAATAACTATATATTTTTTTAGGATAAACAGTATATACGGGTCTTCATAATATGCAAAAAGGAATAAATAATTTATAGTGGAAATTGTGCACTTTTGAGTTTGTAAAAATGTTGGCCTAATAGCTTTACACGCTTCCAATTTTAACAATATACAGTACATTGTTTTCATAATAAATTTAGCCTCTGTTAACCGTTGCACCCATAAAATCGATGGAGCGGTAACTGAGATGGTTACGAAATGTACAAACAATTGCGTTTTCACTCGGTTTTAGTCCGGAAATGCGCAAGGCACTGGGAACAGAGCACAGACAGACAAAATTCAAGACACTCATTCG
>NW_022696064.1:0-791 GCF_011630105.1 Anneissia japonica
AAATGATGGGAATGGTTCCACCATGAACCTACCCATACCATACTACCAGGTCTAGTTTAGTTCGGCAGGGTTCGTTGCTCCCTCCACCGCGCGCACCCCTTATATAAGACACTGAGTACTGGAGGTACAACTCCATATGCATTATCCTCTTCTTTTTTCTCTCTCTCTCTCTCTCTTTTGTGGGTGTACCCATCTTTATTCATTTCACTTATACAGTACAAAAGTAAAATTATTAAAATAAAAGGCCATTATACTGCCTCTCTCAAAAAACAAAACACATAATCCTCTTCTTTATTCTTTTGTTTTAACTATTGTTCAAACTTTCTTCAAGTTTCTAGGTGTCAGTGGCAACATGCGAGTTCAGCGTTCCTAAAACACGTACTGTTACAGTATTACCACATGGACTGGCAATGGATAAAATACTCCTTTTTGCATTGTGTACAGTACTTTTGGTATCGTTTGCCTCCACCAGTATAGGTGATATCCTTACCACTCCAAGTAGCAGTGAGTCATTCAGTGAGTCGCTTTTTTTTGTTAAAATGGGCGTGAAAATTTCAGTTTAAAATAACATAATAATTCCTTAAATAAAAATTAAACAATTAATAAATCCGTGTATTATTAGTTAGTCAATGGTTCATTCAGTCACATTACAGGGCATTATTCACAGTTGCTAGATCTCGGGAATACTATTTTAGAATAAATCAAAAACAATAAAGTGATAATTGTGAATTGCCACAGGTATAAGTGGGCTTTATGGGCTATTATTATTATTTAGGACACCCCCCCCCCCC
>NW_022696065.1:0-1427 GCF_011630105.1 Anneissia japonica
ATTGTCTCCCACCTGTGAGTATGTTATAGCTAAATCAATTCTCTTTTAGACGTGTCCCTTTATTTGGTGATCCGCTAACGTTAGCGGATCGCCTATTGTTATTGTACGGAATCATCTTCAACTTTCTTATTCTTCTTTCTTTCTCCCCCTTTTCTGTTCGCACGATATCTCAAAAAATACCACGAGTTTACGCACAATCGCTGTCAGCGAACATTTAGCTTGGTCTGGAATAGTCATGGTAAACTTTTTAACGCGCTCAGTCATGCGTGACGTCATCTACGCGCAATTTTGCGTTTTTACATTATCGATCATATCAGCCTAACCAATTGCCATTTCGAAATCGTATTAAATGAGCATTAACTTTGGGTTAATGTTAAATGTACAGTACCCTAATTGTACGCGTGCGCTCATTAACGCGCGCGCACGCGTGCGTCAAATTTTAAAAATGCTCAAAATCACTTTTTGACTAAATTAGAGCACGTTTTTGGCCATTTCGTTTTTGGCCATTTTGAGCATTTCAAATTTTTTTGAAATTTTCCACTACGCGCGCGCATTTTTATGTGCGCAGCACGTACGAAAGCTAGAAATTACGTTATTTTACACGTTTTGGGTTCCTGACATTGTTTTTAACATAGTTGCATTCTTTTCGGTTATCTTTTGGTCAATACCAATGCCGTACGTGCGCATCAAACATAGGTATCTTTGTGCGTATTTGTGCCGCTATACAGTGAAATTATGCTAAAATCAGACCTATTTTTAATCAGTTATAGCTCCTTAGGTTGAAAGGTGACCCCCAATTTTTATTACATATTCTGAAAGCACATGAGTTGTAGATACGAGTTTTGACTTCATAATGGCTGATCGGACATTGTGACATCATCATATTGGCATCTGAATTCAAAGAAAGTGAATTATAGCTATGACGTCATTTTGGAAAATACGCATTTGAGCGTATCTCGCTTATCCTTGGTCTATCGTCTTCCAACTTTCAGTATGTTATAGCTGAGACAATTCTCTTTCATATATTTGACATCTTTTTACATTTTGATGACGTCATGATGGTAAAAAAATTTGTTTTTTCTGAACCCCTTATTTTTCTTTCTTTAAAACTTTGATGAGCCCATATCATCTTAACCATTCGCATTTCTGAATCATATTAAGTGAGCATAATCTTCAGGTCAAGGTTGAATGTTATATACCCTAATTTTCCGTTCGCGCGACTTAACATGCGCGTACGCGTGCGTCAACATTTACGTATGCATAAAACCATGAATATTTTTATTCACTTATAGCTCCATAGGATGAAATATGACCCCCAATTTTGATTACATATTCTGAAAGCACATGAGTTGTAGATACGAATTTATAGATCATATTGGCTGATCGGACATTGTGACGTCATCATATTACCATTTGAATTAAGAAAA
>NW_022696066.1:0-746 GCF_011630105.1 Anneissia japonica
TGTGTATCTAAATTGACATATCTAAAAGTTTCCGACCAATAGCATTAACATATTGCTCTTGAAATATCTGAAAAGACAGCTTGATTATAGCCTGTAGTTAAAAACAAGCTTAACCCTATGCTGTTCGCATATACAGAGCGCATTGGACGACGCGTGTAAGGCATCACGAATCAACATCTTTGTTTTATGTACGATTCTATCATATCAACCATTCTTTTGAAAAAAACAAACGGAATACTATATTTCAGCATTATGTTAAGAGACACAGTTGTAACGGTAAACAGGTATCTAATACAATAACAAGCTTGTTGTTATTGATATTAACCAACCTAATCTTGAATATCAGCAAGAAATTGTATTTGATACTACGTTTTATTATTTGTTTTTGTTTGTTTTTTTTAAAATTATAAGTATAAGCAATTTTGTTTAAAGAACATAATGTTTAAACTATTGTTGATTACCGAACAATATGACCATAGAAAGTAAACGTATCATTCAAACCACATCTTTCATAGCGTAAAAATATATTTATTGCTACAATAAAAAGAAAAAATAGTTGGTTAAAATACTGATAGTGCAGTAGTAAGTTATGTTTTATCAATAATTCTACAATTGTGTTAGTAAAAATACAAAATACACACGTTTGTGATTGATAACAGTCTTTTTTTATTTTTATCCAATAATCTTTTACAGTAGCTTGTGAATAGCAAAAATGCAGTACAATATTTACAAAATATAAAGTGATG
>NW_022696067.1:0-588 GCF_011630105.1 Anneissia japonica
GAGCAATCGTTACACCCCTCCCGCATACCAGTACGAAAATGAGGAAAATTAAAGTGGGGGGGGGGATATTAAACGGGACCTCCGGTCGCACTCTAACCTCAATGGGTTGAATGAAGGGGTATTACACCATAATCCCACCAAGGGATTTCTAGGAACAATCTGCCGTTTTCGAGCAATTGTTACCAACATCGATCCAGCACATTATATATGAAAATGAGTGAAAATTATAAAAAGGTAGAGCTATTAAACGAGACCTCGGGTTCCCACTCTAACCTCCATGGGGTAAATGAGGGGTACCACTCCATAATCCTACCAAGGGATTTCCAGGAACAATCTGCCGTTTTCGAGAAATCGTTACCTACTTTTACACCCCAACAGTATGAAAATGAGTGACTTATAAATGATGGGGTTATTAAACCGAACCTCCGGTCCCACTTTAACGGTGTTGGAGTGATTGAAAGGGTATCACACCATAACCTCACCAAATGATTTCCAGGAACAATCTGCCGTTTTAGAGTAATTCAAGTTCTCTAAATTTACACCCTTCACGTCTAAAAATTCCACCTGAAATTTAGTGGAATTTTTTGT
>NW_022696067.1:648-1780 GCF_011630105.1 Anneissia japonica
TACCAAGGAATTTTCAAGAACAATCTGCCGTACTCGATAAATCTTTACCTATATTTCACCCCAACAGTTTGAAAATTAGTGAAAAGTATAAAAAGGTGAGGCTATTAAACCGGTCCTCCGGTCCCACTATAACTTTGTTTGGGTGATTGAGGGGGCATCACATCATAATCTTACCAAGAGATTTTCAGGAACAATCTGCCGGTTTTTGAGAAATCGTTACTCTTACATTTACACCCCAAACAGTATAAAATGAGTGAAAATCATAATCTTACCAAGAGGTTTTAGGGAACAATCTGCCGTTTTTGAGAAATCGTTACTCTTACATTTACACCTCAAACAGTATAAAAATTAGTGAAAATTATAAAAAGGTATGTGGCATATTAAACCGGACCTCCGGTCCCACTCTAACTTCGATGGAGTGATTGAGGGTGTATCGCTCCATAACCCCATTAAGGGATTTCCAGGAACAATCTGCTGTTTTCGAATAATTGTTCTCTAAATTTACACCCCTCCCGCCTAAAATTCTCCCACTTGTTGTGGTGATTAGGGTATCATACCATAATCCTACCAAGGGATTTTCAGGAACAATCTTCCCTTTCGAGCAATCGTTACCTATATTTACCACCAGTATAAAAATGGCTGAAAATTATAGAAAGGTGGAGCTATTATTAAACGGGACCTCCGGTCCCCCTCTAACCTCGATGGGGTGTGAATGAGGGATACACCATGCCTATGTGTAATCCAAGGGATTTTTAGAAACAATCTGTCGTTTTCGAACGATATTGTTTCCCAACTCCTCTCCTTATTGTTTCCCAACTCCTCTAATATTATCCCTACCCCTCCCCCATTTCCTTCCCCGCCATCCGCACTTTTTATCCCTCAGCCGTGGCCATTAGATTGAAGAATTTGTGCTGTTTTGAAAAACATCGCTAATTTCGCGGCCGCACACACAGTGAAGTAAATAGTGAAATCTGCAGTCCAACGCGATCGTATCTTATCTTATTGTTGGCTGGAATTGTGGGCTGGCTTGTTGTTGGCTGGCAGATTGTTGGCTAGCTTGATGTAGCTTCCGTCAGGTCATGAATGACCAGACGGAAATCGTGCCCAACGTGAGCGGCGCCCTTCTTTTTAA
>NW_022696068.1:0-796 GCF_011630105.1 Anneissia japonica
GTTCGAATCCCGTCGGAGGCATTTTATTACACAATGATTTTTCATAGGACTTTATTCGTTAAAAACCTACAGGTTAGCCTACAAATGTAGTGTCCCACCCCCTTTAGATCGCCACAGGATATAGTATAGTTTACCTATAGTCGGTGTCCGAGACATTATTCTGTTATTCTCAACAAAGCCCTTTTGGATGGGCCCTATAGGTAGAGGCCTCTTCGGGGGGCCCCTACGGGTCTGGGGGGCTGTGGACGGCCGCACGAGAGTGTATAGGCGTTAGTATGTCGTATTATTAGTAGTGTTAAACGTTTATAAACACCCACACACTGCAATTTATAAATTAATCTGATAATATAATACTAAAAATGTTTCAGTGTTGTCAGTATGTTTTCATAAAGTATTTCTGTATCTAAACAGCTATTGATCTCTGTCAAACCTTAACCTGCCAAAATAAGGGAACGTGTGTTCCTGATCTTGATAACTGTACCGCATCATGCACATGCAGATCATGTTTCACTGGAGATTTATGTGAAGATCGTGAGTAATAACTTTCACTCTCCCTACTTCTCACACTCGCTCTATCATGAATTGTAATTAATTTTATATAATTCTAAATTTATTAATTATTGATATCAATATTATCATATTGCATTACCGTACTATAACATTGGTGTAACGATGGAGCCGAATGACCTGTGGCTTTCTGAAACTGAGACCCTTTTCTTAGTCCCGGTCGGCTATTCCATTGTGGGATTTTAGATATCGTCGTTTGCAATCATGTTTTTAACGACGAAACAAATAA
>NW_022696069.1:0-1110 GCF_011630105.1 Anneissia japonica
TGGAAACGAAATTTATATTGCCTAGGTACTGTACGTTTTGTGTGTGTGTGTGTAAGCCTGTATGAATGGGATGGTTCAAAAATGTTGTTTTACATCACAAAATACAGCAGTCAAAGATCACTATCAATAATGGCACATCGCATATCATTCGAGTAACAGATATCATTCACCCAATTGTTGTATTTTATTGTACATTATTGTTATCTTATGGTGAAAACGAAATTCAAGTAGATATTGGGTCTCGGTTGCATTCGCAGCAATAAAATATTTAATTGAATGGGAAAAAATATCCTACGAGTACGTGCTTTCCCTTGCATTTTAAATATGCAATTTTTGATATGGGAGGCCTATTCAGTATTTATTTTTGTGTTAAATGATTATTGTATATAAACAAGTTTTGATATACTAGTAACCCTGTAGAATATCACTATTTTTAAAATCATAAATGCTGCAAATCAAAGAATTATTCATGAACTAATTTTTAAATAATTTATTATTAGGCCGCGGCACAGTCTATAAAGAAAAAACGTTGTACCACAACATGTTTATAAGCATAAACCTATAAACCACATTATGTACATACATCGTTATAAAATTAAAGGTTATAAATGTGTTATTTTCAATTTTTGATATGGGTGTACTGTAGGCCTATTCAGTATTGATTTTTGTGTTAAATGATTATTGTATACAAAAAAAGCTTTGACATACTACTAGTAACCCTGTCGAATGTCACCATTTTTTAAATCATAAATGCTGCAAATAAAAGAATTATTCATGAACTAAATTTTAAATAATGTATTACTAGGTCGAGGCACAGTCTATAAAAAAAACACCAAAACATATTACATCTTTATAAGCATAAGCCTATTAAAGCACACTATGTATATACATCGCTATAAAATTAAAGGCTATAGGCCCGTATATTAAAGGCTATAGGCCCGTATATTAAAGGCTATAGGCCCTTATGTGTTAATTCGTTTATATAGGGCCTACAGTATATACATTATGTGAATATGAAAACTATATTATGACCATTTTATAACTATTATATTTTATATAATATATATATATATGTATATATACATATTTATACACACATATATATATATA
>NW_022696070.1:0-370 GCF_011630105.1 Anneissia japonica
GCCCTCGGCATAACCTAGTTTAGGCCTAGATGAACAACTTTCGGCTAGATCATGTGTGGGAAAACGCCGGGCCTCTCGCTTGGGGGTGAAGGGCCTAGGTATTTAGAATTGCCAAGAGGCTCCCTACTTTGAATGTCATAGTGGGTCCCCCTAATAGTACCTTCCTAGTGTTCTATTACCTCAGTGCAGGCCTATATTTGAATTCACTATTTCTACTACTAGCCTCCTATATTAGGCTTAAGGCCTACTAGTACTATATAGCCCTATCTATGTAGACATAGGTCTCTAACCTAGGCATAGCCTAGACTCGATTTTATTACAGAGGTTCAACCTAACCACGCCTAGGCTAGGCTCCCCCCCCCCCCCCCCC
>NW_022696070.1:384-875 GCF_011630105.1 Anneissia japonica
CTCCCTCCCTTCCTAGTCTAAGTCTGGCTTAAATACTGCATTATTTACTAGATTTACTGCTCAGTGCAGCTAACTGGTTATTGGTATTAATGAATGTTATCAGTTAAAAACTACCCTTGGAATAAAAAGAAAGGTCCAGGGAGGAAATTTTACAGATTGACCACCTAATAATAATAATAATTAATAATCATATTTAAAAAAAAAAAAAATTGTAAATCAGATATTGATCATTTTAGGGATGTTCTTGTTTGCTTGCTCACTCCCTGGTGTGGACCTGCCTGGTCCCCACCTAAAGTTTAAAAAATAAAAAAAATGGAGAAAAAAGGAAAATTATAAAAGGATACAATAGTGATAATAATAATATTAGTAATAATGAACGTATTATTATTATTATTATTATTATTATTATTAATACAGTAATAATTTTAATAATAATAATAATATTCCATCCATTCGTCTATCCATTTACTCACTCATTTACACTCACTCAT
>NW_022696071.1:0-1260 GCF_011630105.1 Anneissia japonica
TCTTTAACAACAGCAGCTGTTAGACCTGCTGCTGTACTTGCCTTTCCACTCGTGTAAACGGCACGCGGACTGAAGTCCTCAACCGCTCTAGATAAGAAAAACAGAGGTTTTCAAGCTATACAATTTTTCATTTATTTAATTAATTAATTAACCTTTTGACAAAGTGTATAGGGCTTGCCATGACAGAACCAACATCAGTGATCAAAACAGAACGTATCCTCCACATTATAAGCTTTAAAATGATAGGTCATTTACTGGGATCGACTTATTATTGCCAAAGTTATGAGTAAATCTATTGCGGCTTCTCTTCACTAAAGTATAGGCCTACAATACTGTCACATTCATGCTAACTACTCAATTCAACATCTAGCAAACTGGTTTTGGGAAGGCAAGCTTCATATTCACTTAATACCATTTAGGTTTGTAAAAGCTTCTACAGTATAAATTCACCTCAGCAAAGAAAAATCCCAAAATGAAATCCATACTATATATTTCAACCCCACCATCACTTTCTCTACATCCCAAAGTCAGTTAAAAAACCCAATTTATGTAAACACTTACTTTAAAAACTGACTTTTGGCCGTGCTGGGATCGCCAACAATGCATATATTTACATCCCCACGTAGACTTGTACCTTCCTTTGTTTTCTTCGGAACACCGCCAAATAACATCAAAAGAATACCACGCTTGATTTCATCACTGCCTATAAGATCAGAGGTTCTTTAAGTAATAAACACGATACAAGAATCTTTTATTGTCACTCGTACACAAAATACAAGTAAAATTCGTCTTCCCGATGCAATTATATACACTCTTAATTACTTCCTATTTCTTAAATCAAACTCATATTACACCAGTCTCAGCACAGTGATAAGCTTATTAAATGTTATCTATTACATTTTTTGCAGATAAGGCCAAAAATAAGTTGTGTTGACCGTGCACAGTTGATCAGGAAGGCTCATTCCATGTACTTTGGCTGGTGAAATGGTAACCACAGGCCTAAAATTCATAGTTAACACTTAGCAAACGGGATGCAAGTATAGTGGACTGCATGCTCAGACTCAGTATCCAGGAGGCAACTATATTTGAAAACAGTGCCCCAAAATTTTGTTGTAGGTTTCTGAGAATTTAAAAATGTCATTGTCGCCCTCTATAGTGCTCTAATCTGTATAGTGCTTGATGATTTTTGGTAAAGATCACTTACCATGTACCGTTGGGAAGAGACTTGATATCAGATGACTATAGAGACTTTTGTCTTGG
>NW_022696072.1:0-1207 GCF_011630105.1 Anneissia japonica
CCCTCACTGTGTATTTCACTTGTGTCCTTGGGCAAGGCATTTTATCTGCATTGCTTCTCTCCACCTAGGAGTATAAGTGGGTACCTGGTAAAGTTAAATACCCACATGCGCTGATGTACCTGCTGCAGCGTTATGGAATACTCCCCCAAGATTAAATTTTGTGTTCCATAGGCATTAATCCAATGAGGGCCTAACAATATGCAAATGTAAGGGCACATAGAAAAAAACTAAATTAGATTATCACTTTTTAAAAAAAATCAGAACACTACAATAGATTATTGCTTTTTTTTAATTGATGAGAGGGACTGTTTTTATTTGGCAAGAATATTGCAAGTATTGTATAAAAACTGGTTTAATTTTATTGTTTTTTAAGAAAAATGTATTTCCAGTCAAAAATTGCATCATTTTTTAAAATCTGTTAACATTTTTTTTATTCCCACATCAATATTTCCCAAATTTAATCTAACAAATTTTTCTATTCGCCTTACGTCTACTATTATTATTTTATTATTATAAGAGCTCACAGCTACTGAAAGCCACTATACAGTATCTAGCAATCCATTGTTTTAAATCAAGTTGAACCATGTTATATTTTTTGTTGTTGAAATAATTGATATTTCAATTTCTTTTTCAGGACTGATTCAAAAAGCAACAATATTTGTAATCATACGGCCATACCAAGGAGGCGAAAGCTGTAGAAAGCTCCCACTTCAATCGGTACTTCACTTAACAAAAGATAATTGACAAGTTAAAAAGTAATTAATTGATCTGTTGGTTGTTTTTGGTTTTTAGTTCACCTTTCTGCAAAGTGCACATAACTGATTTATTTATATTTTCTAAATTCAGTAAATTTTTTTTTTAAATAAAATAAATCAATTGTATTGTAATCATCTATAATCTTTTAATTTAATCCTTAATGTATTTTTAAATTTGCTCACTATACACAATGTAATTAAAGTGTACAGTAGTAATAACTGCATTGTTTTTTTATATATTATTAATTCATTGTATGACTAATACTATAGATCTTGTTATGAGTATAGAGTAAATATAGAATGTAAATGTGCATTGATTTTTAAAAATACAGTATTTTCTTAAATTTTAAATATTGCATTGAATGTATTAAAGAAATATATAATTTTCATTTAGATATTAATATGATAAATAATTTTTAAATGGTCAGAGTATGTTATAATTGTAACTGTTG
>NW_022696073.1:0-1028 GCF_011630105.1 Anneissia japonica
ATATTTGTTTTTTGTTTTATTCTGTTTACTTTCACTTTGGATGTTCGTTTCGATTAATTAATTAATTTAACTACTACTTTAAGTTTTATAACTGTGTACTCTTTTATACATGCACTTTGGTTGATCATTTCTTTTATTAGTTAAGCATTTCTTAAAGTTCTAGACTACAGCTAAATACTCTACGTTTTTGGGGTGGTTAGACCATCACTTCCACTGTTAAAAAGTGTAATACATACTCCAAGTATAGTATTGAAATACACGCCATCGTGTTGGGATTCAATATTTCGACAATAATTATGTCATCATCAGGAATCATTCCTGATGATGACATAAAAAGTGTAGCTTTCGAATAAATTAGCTATAATTATAATTTAGCTATTGTAGAGTGTTGAAGCACAGTTGTAAATTCCTGTTATAGAAGTAGGTCTAATATTTGGGTATCGCGAAATTTTGGGTTATTACTATCATTAAACTAGTTTTTAACACAATGAACTGAGTTTTTATTATTAAAACAACATTTGTATGCGAAAATATAAACGGTAGTCTATTTTTGTATTATATTTATATTCATATATCATAAATTAAAGTGTAATACAATTCTCCCTCTTGTGGATAAAAAATAATTAAACTAGTTTTCCAAAATGAACTGAGTTTATATTAATAAAACAACATTTTAATGTGACAATATAGCTTTATCTATTTTTCTAGTGTATATATTAATGTTTTAAAAATTAAAGTACTGTCACGCCAAGATTGGTCCGGGGGACCGATTTTGGCCACTAAAATTTGTCAGGAGGACCGATTTTGGTCGACCAAAATCAGTCCTTTATTGAATAGGAAAGAGGCTCTTTGGGTTAATATATGGGAGAACAGAAAAGGTCGACGTGCTAACTTCAATTTTACTGTCTTTCTAAAGAATGTCCAGAGATATGTTCTGCTTTTATTTTAATCATATTCTTTACTTACATATGTTCATCCTATGTATAATTGCTGTTTACAATGTTGGATGTTTCAATGAAATACAATAT
>NW_022696074.1:0-1066 GCF_011630105.1 Anneissia japonica
ATGGTATACATAGGGGAAACTCTTTTGACATTATGTTGGCATATTTTATTGAATTTTAAACATTTTGCTAATTAAAAAAAGTGCCAATATTGTGTCCTGTTGTGCACTCTGCAGTCGGGGCCCCTGGCTTATTTGGTGTTATGTGAGGTGTACCCAAAGTAACTGATGATCTAGAGTAGTTTTTTTTTTTTTCTTTTATTTATAGGAAACATGTCTGTGTCTGCAGGATTAATCTTCAAGAACATTTACTTCAGAAGATTGTCAACATCCAACTGTTTGTCATATCCAAGAACACTGCGAAGGAAAAACAAATCTTCACCTGGTGAAGAAGAAACAAGTGATTCTGAAAATGATGCACACTTACCAGTCATGAAAAATGAAGTTCTTGACTTTTTGGACCCAAAAGAAGATCAGGTTTGTGGTAAATCAAATAGCTTCAGGCAATGGTATATCTAGGGAGTGCGCAGAAAGGTCCACACCCCCTCCCCAAATGCAAGAAGAAAAAAAAATCATGTTCAGGTAGTTAAAAAACACCTTATTTTGCGACCTAGCACCCCCTCACTTAATAATCAAGCACTCCACCTTCACGTCAGACCCCCCTCCCTTTAATATTGTTTATCGATGATTGCAACAAATCATCCGATACTCCAATTCAATTGACACATCATACCAAATAACGACCCTACAACAAGTGTCCATTTTATGTGTGTCTTTATTTAGCATATCTTCCAGCTAATCACGCTGGCCGCCCTAGTCACATGATATGATCAACATCGTGACGTAGTCACATCACTACAACTCCTTCCTCTTTAAAAAAAAACAATGTTATACAGTAGTGACTTCACATTTACAGTATAAAAATTACTAACTGAAATGATATGTGATTTATGATTTAAACATTTGGTTAAGTAAGAACAAGTACAGACTTCATTTAGTGATATATACGTTGTATTTTTATTTTATTTTTTTATATATTTTTTTTAATTTTTTTTATTTATTTATTTTTTTGATGAACAATAAACCTCATAAAGTACTTTACACGTGAGTTTTATCGTGTAGTAATTCT
>NW_022696075.1:0-913 GCF_011630105.1 Anneissia japonica
AGACATTCTACTGTTAGAGTTGTGGCAGAGTATTATTACCATGGGGTCCATTCAATTAACATTTTAGGGCCATTTCCAAAATGTGCCTTGAGGCCAGACGATGCTTAATCCGGCACTGACAGATTGTCATTGATTTGAAGAATCAGAATAGACACTGTTAAACCATAATGCATAATGAGTTATGTGGAAATGTGACAGATATAGAATCAACCAAATAGCTCAAAAGTAACTGCATCCACATAAAATGGGGGCATTTGTGTACATGCTTGTATTACTTCTCGGGACATGTCCTGCCAAACATTTCAGAAGTTGGGAAAGCTCGTTTCCTGCCATCTATAAACCGAAATTTTCCCGGGGGTAACCTAGACCGCTTTCTCTTTGGGGTTCATTGATTCATGGAATCGTTTTCAGTACTAAGGAAAAACCATTTTGAAGAACTTAAAAGTAATTGAAAGACACCTCAGAATTCGGGAAAGCTCATTTCTCCCATTTAGGAAACAACAACAAAAAATGCTTCTTTAACAGCGGTACGTCAATGTTGCATCCACAGTAAACTATAACAATCAAAATCAATAAAACCAACAAAATCAAACAACACAAAAAAGATGGTATGATTAGGGAGAACTGGAA
Source organism: Anneissia japonica (assembly GCF_011630105.1). NCBI lineage: Eukaryota > Metazoa > Echinodermata > Crinoidea > Comatulida > Comatulidae > Anneissia > Anneissia japonica. The sequence goes on from NW_022696075.1 coordinate 631, forward strand.
ACAATCTCCCTGTTCAGACTTCATACAAGTATAACACAATTTGTAAATACAGGGTAGCCATTCTCTGAACATGAATTAACTTAGCTCAATAGTTTATCTACATAAATAAACCACATAAATCATTATATTGAGCTGCATATATGCAATAATAAAACATTATATAGTACTAACTTACTTTATGATACAATTAATTAATCATATAAAGTGCTTCTGTTATCATTGTATATTGAATCCATTATTTTACAGAGGATTTGACAACTGTACCCACTACGGACAAGACAAC
>NW_022696076.1:0-1452 GCF_011630105.1 Anneissia japonica
TTGTTCAAGACTCATTTTAATCACCAAGCCCCATCTTCAGGACTACACACTTTGCTTTTTTGTAGTTTTGTGATTCCTGGCCTAGTTTAACAGTATTCAAGTTTAAATTTGAATATATTATGATTATTGTGGTCTTTCTCTGCAGAGGTTAATGGTTGTACTCTTAGCAACCCATGTGTGAATGGACAATGCTTCCCATTGCCTGGGTCATGTCCACAGACTGTGTGTGCTTGCGAGACTTGCTTTACTGGCCCGACCTGTACCACACGTAAGTATCACTTCTTGCTTTAAATAATGTTTCTAGCATTATCACATTTTAATTAGTTTATTTGCAGCAACATTTCCACTGTTATTACTCTGATAATTAAATCTTTTGATTAGTGATTACTCATTTATATTTTATTCTCATCCAGCAGTAAGTAACAATGACAAGTTTAACGTGAAAGTAAATCTCTATGAAATAAAGAGGCTTATAGACAGTGGGGGCACCAGCTGGGGATCGGGGGGACCAAAACTGTTAATTTGTCTATAGAAAAATAACTTTATTTTAATTTGCTAATCCCTAATATTGTCTAAAATCACAAGTCTATTTCATAATTCTTACCTTGATAAACCATACTAAGCCATCAAAACTCTCCCCTCAAACCCGGCCTACAAAGGATTTATATTCACAGTCCCTGACCAAGGTTCTAGTCAGCCCCTTGGTTTGGATCATCCTGTCAAATTTGTCGGACCTCATGTCACCAAATTTCTGGGGCCACCACTGCTTAAAGAATGATTTTGTTTTTGGTAGTCGAAAAACTTTCGTCTAACTGGATTTTGAATAAATAGAACAATGCGATTACTCAAAAAAAGTTGCACTATAGTGTAGAAAAAAAACCACTTTAGAATCATATACTAAGTGAACACTCATGCTTTATATATTGCTTCCTGTTCTCTCTAAATTTTATTGCCTGTGGCAAATTTTTGCTGATGTCATATATTTTATTGACTACTGACATTTATTTAATTTGCATTCAAATTAGGAATGTATGCAAAGAATATAGAAACTATATTTATGTAAATCCAGACACTTTTCTGAACAATTTAACTGAGGTGAATTATAACATCACAATTTTATTAGCTTAAAACAGACATATTCTTATCAATCAACCTTTATAAACAGGGGCATAAGAAGCTGGTTTCATCCTGGGGGTGGGGGAGTGGAAATTGAGAATGTGGGAATGGGAGGTGGTGCAAAAATTGTGAATGCTATGCTTATGGAACTTTTGCTGCCATGGAAGCACCCCCGCAGAATACGTCCATGCTGAACATTAATTGATAATTGTGTTTTTTCCCTTTGCGTAGCTCGTAACGCTTGTGATAATCACATGTGTCTAAATGGTGGCATTTGTGTTGCTGATTCTTTGTCTTGCTCAGTTTACACATGCCAGTGCTCGGCTTGTTACAGTG
>NW_022696077.1:0-546 GCF_011630105.1 Anneissia japonica
CCACTGCCGTTACGTTTCTTAGATCAAAGTAGTGTATTTTTTTACATAATGGGTTGAATAAAGGTTAAGAGAAAGAAAGAAATATATTTTGACTTGATTTCTTCGTCTGGAAATTTGGCTGCACTTTTCATCAGCAATTAGGATCATCACTGTCAATACCATCATCAGCTTCTCTCACTTATAAAGAAAAATAAAAAGAAAATACTAGGTAAACGCAATTATGGTTCAACGTTATTTATTCGGTATTTTTATTTTCTGAGTATATCACACATATGTTCAACAACGCAGGCTCGAAATGTTATGTTTTAGTGAGATATTCCAAGTTTGACAAAGTTGCAGTAAAATCGGTAATTTCATTAGGGCATGACATCAATAGACCGAGCATAGCGTCCTCTTGGTTTCTAAGTTCGGTTGCCGCCACGACGAATGTCTGTACGTCCACCGTACGAAACACCTGTTCTTTGACGTCGACACTCGACTTCGGATCCGTTTCCCAATTTGTTAACCTGGACAGAACACGTTCGAGCATCATGAAGTGCGCGTTTA
>NW_022696078.1:0-641 GCF_011630105.1 Anneissia japonica
AGCGCTATTAAAGTTAGGTGATAATACATTATATATAAACATGCTAAAGACCTGAAACAGAGACACTGAAATAAAGGGTTGGTGACCCAAGGGGTTACTTGAACTAGTTACTGTAGGTACGGATAGCCTACTAAAAAAACAGTATGAATACACTAACATCAAACAGACCTCAGGCCTATGAGATGGCCTAACATCATTCACCAAGATGTATAAAAATGATAAAAACAAAAATAAGCAATTGGGTCATTTTGGCTAAAAATCAACCACCATGCCCATGTGAATCCCTTGGATCTTCCTATAAAAAAATTCTAAGAATACCTTGATATGTCAAAACAAAGAATCCAAAATGTTGAGTAAACAAAAAAAATAAAGTAAAAAAATAAAACATTGAAAAATTCGAAGATTAGATTAACAACTTTTTTTTTTTTCAGAAAAAAATTCAACAAGAAATTTTAATTTTTAAAATACAATGAAATTATGCAGTACTTACTGTATTATTCAAAATTCAAAACAATCCCCACTTCTACCCCATTTTTACGCCAACATATTTTCCCCTTTACTTACCAACCCTCACACCAAGGTATTTCTGAACACACTCCTTACGACTGTCTACAGATCATTTATTATTTGCCACATTCTAA
>NW_022696079.1:0-665 GCF_011630105.1 Anneissia japonica
GCTCCTTGCTCGAACCGAGCGTGATAGTTCACGAGAACGCCAGAGGAGATGTGGATTTTGGACGCATTTTCTGGCTCGTGTACCCCACCGAACTGAAAGATTGGTTCAGGCTTGCGGTTGTGGACATTATCATGGTGAGCCAAGGATACCTCCTTTGGAGAGACACGCTGAAGACGGACGTCAGCTACGACAAAATTTTGAGTTCGGAGCCCGAATACGATGACGGAGATGAAGAGGCGACTGGAGGGAGAGCGAAAAAGAGAAAGAGACGAATCGATGGAACCAGTTCTTTGAGATACGCTTTCAAGAATTTTGATCCTATGTTCGGTGAGGGGACGTCCGACATGAAACAAAGTAAGGTTCATAGCCCGGTACCGTCTCTGCAGAGACTGGAAAACTTCGATCGCAGCATAGAGATGTACTTTCGCTATAGGGTTCCTGGTATGCCTAGAGGTCGGTGAGCGGGACGAGCCCGAAGCTTGGAGAGTACGCGCCGAACTGCTGTCGCCGAAGACTTTGTTCGCATCGAAGAGGAGAAGAGATTACAGAAAAGAACTCACGCGTGAACTAATGGAAGACGAAGACGTCGCCATCGACATAGTCGCCAGCAAACGCGTCGTTGAACTCGACGAGCTGTTGGAAATCGATCGAGAGACCTTGACGCC
>NW_022696080.1:0-1181 GCF_011630105.1 Anneissia japonica
GCAAAATATGGTGTAGACTTGAAACACATATTTTCTTTTTCATTTGGCCTAAAGAGATATTAATAGATAACCAAGAAAAAAAAAAAGAAAATGATTCAAAAAGACTTTCTTCACATAATTACCGTCCGGCGCATTCATATATCGGTAAACCGTCTCCATGCAGTCAAATCATACTTAATCATGGTCACTTTATGCATGTACGTTAGCTGAATTAAGAATGAATTGTGCGATGTGTGTAAAAATGTAACAAAACTGACATGATTATATAGGATGTGTGTCTATAAATATTAGGGAAAATAGAGGGAAATTTCACAGTAATTTGTGACTGGTAGTTAAATATGTTGGTATACGATAAAAATGTCACCTGGCTTCACATGCATTTTGTAATTACCTACAATATCCCAACAGTTAAAAATGTTCTTACCTCAATTCAGGCAGTATTTTTTAATCCAAGGTAAATATTACTGTTTTTCAAAGTGGTACAGTTACAAACAAATCATCAAAAAAGAAAAAAGAAAGAATATAATACAAAATAAAGTCAAAAGAAAATTCAATGTAAAACTTATAAATTAATAGAACGTTGGGATGAAACTAAGGTCATTTCTTTAAAGTTAGGTTTTTTTCCCCCCTTTTTTTTTTCACAATTTCACCGCTGAGCATGTTACTCCCGGTCTTTGTTATTTTGTTGTCATAAATGTGCGAAAATTCATAACCCCATAAATCTCCGTTCATGTTTTTAGGTTGTTTTCTTATGCAAATGGCTTTTTTTATTTTCCTTTTCTCCGATTCACTTTTTCTTTTCCGAAATTTTAACATCCCAACTAGTGACATGATTACACTGGACCATCTGGTCGGTTATTGCGGATTTCTGTTGCATGTTCAATAAAGACGATCTTGCTGTTCTGGTTTTAACTCCAGTACTGTATGATGTCACAACTTTTTTGTTCTCACTGATTCGTTTACTAAGCGTTTTTCCTGTCTCACCGATATAAATACATTATCACAGTTCAAACATGATATCTGGTATATTGCCCTACAGTTATCTTCTTTTTTTATTTTGTCTTTAGGATGGACAAGACTTTGTTTAATTTTATTCATGGAATAAAGAAAGCATGTACTTTATCATGAGACAGTATTCTTATTTCTAACGCTTTCCATTGTTATCGTTTACCCCTACGGTA
>NW_022696081.1:0-1020 GCF_011630105.1 Anneissia japonica
CCTATAATTATATACACTAAATAACGTAACACCTCGGATAGAAGCCCCATGGACTTGATCTCGAGGAAGGCCATCTTGAAAAGAAGCCCCCTCTTTAGTTTGCAAAACTAATCTCGAAAAGAAACCCATCCAAGTGTCTATTCGAGGTTTTACGATATAGTAAATAGCTTTCAGTTAAACTATTTGAATTGTAATAAATATCAACACTTTGTCGGTATCATTTTGCTGCCTAAAGACAGAATCGTATATACACATCTATATTTGAAAAACGTTTAACAGGTATAATATTTCTAAAATCATCTTTTATTTACAGTAAAGCCAATATTTCTATTAATAGATATATACATTTATCACAGTTTGGAATTTGGAATGCAATCGCGAGGATCGTATTTATGGGAAGCAACTAAGCATTTTTAATAATTTAATTATTTACAACAATAATTTTATATAATATTTGCAATTATATTTCCCTCTTAAAACTCGTTTTTTAAATGCATAATGCTTATTTGGATTTGATAACAGGTGGACAGTGCAAGAAAATAATCCCGATAGTTGGAATGTGTGGACTCTGAAAAATTGGCGAAACTGCGACTGTGGCAAAAACAAGAGTCTCAAAAGCTAATCTCGCGACTCACTAATGCCAATTGAACGCTTAAGAAAGAACTTTATAACAAGCTCTTACAGGTTAACTATTAAAAAAGCAAATCTTCCAACACGTTATAAGTTTAACATTTTGCCAAATAACTTCTTGCAAGTTTCCCCATGAATCATAACATTTGAACAACACACGCAATTCGATTAAAATTTGCCAAAGAGACTATGTTGTTAATTGGAAGTTCGTAACGTATGAGGTCAGAATAGACCTTTCCGCTAAGCTCCGTCCCTTGGATTTTGTTGCTAAGGTCCCACAAGACGGCAGTGTTAAAGCCCCATTCCCGGCAAAATTTCAGTTTTTAAAAAAAATCTAATTTTTTTATAATGTTATAAAGATTTATAAATATAATACGGAATTGCTAGTTT
>NW_022696082.1:0-500 GCF_011630105.1 Anneissia japonica
TGCATTTGCCCCTGTTCGCATGTTCCTAACTCTAACAGAAACGGATTATAAAAATACACAGATATATAAAAAAACCCACGATTTCTTTTACCGTACCAGCAAAGTAAATTTAAAGATCAACCAAACAATGCCTATAGCTTCAACTATACAAAGTGTCCATCCGATTGCCGCGAGTGCGACGAGACTGATGTGATCCGTCGACGGCGAGTCCAGATAGGCGTTCTTCGCCTGCACGTTCGGCAAGTGCTCCGAACGCCTTCGGTCCAACTCGACGTCGGAGTTCGGCACGTGCTCCGACGGTCTTGGTTCCAAGTCGACGTCCGAGTTCGTCTTTTCCACTGTTTGCACGTGCTCAGACGGTCTTGGTTCCAACTCGACGCCGGCGTTCGTCGACATCAAACTGCAATGCGGATCTTGCTTGCGGGTGCGATCGTTTAGGAGTCGGCAATGCCGTTGAAGAGGGATTTCGTAAAGTCGATCGGTAGAGGTTACGTACAAAA
>NW_022696083.1:0-953 GCF_011630105.1 Anneissia japonica
TTATTTTTTAATCGGTATTGCAGCCTTACTATTGTTGATGTACAAAGACACGACATTTTTTTTTTACTTACCGTTAATTCGATAAAATCCAAATTCGTCTGGTATACTTGCAATGTCAGGTTTAGAGATGATATGTTCTATGTCTAAGGCCTGTAAGACACGACTATATTTCTTTTCGGTGCAAACAAATAGAATGAATCATAGGCCAAAGACTTTCTGTGCAAACAAATGGGTATGGAATAAATCCTTGATCCAAGGCCTACAACAAAAGCTGTGCAATAGATTCCTTCTATACCAATTCCTAGGCCCAAAGTCAAAAAACAAGAGTTGTGCAATAAATTAAGTATAGAACGACTCATAGGCTTAAGGCCTGTGACACATTATTTTTTTTTTCCGGCGCAAACAACATCTGTATAGAATAATTCCTAGGCCCAAAGCCTACAACGCAAGCTGTGCAAAACAATCCCGTGTAGAATAATTACTAGGTCCTAGGCCTACATCGCAGGCCGTGCAAAACAAAATCGGTATAGAATAATTCCTAGGCCCAAAGCATAAATAACGTATGATTTTTCCTATCTGTGCAAAGAAATCGGTGCAAGGAAACAAACGTGCTGAGAAATCACCGCGTGAACTGTTAGTTCAATGCACAGAGTCTCGCAAACTCTATTCATCGCAACTCGAAAGCGATGGGATACTTTTAGCCAATAACGTGCTAGCGGTGTCAACTAATAGGTCCGCAAAAACGCCCACGATGATTCTCGTTGTACAACCTGTGCCTAGTTGTGCTAGTTTTTGATAGGAATTTCGCTAAAACGACGTCCATCCTCTTTATATATCCCAGTAACATGGGACCCTATGTGTAATACGTTGATTATGTAATATTATTTCGATTTTAAAATTTTTTTATATCAAATACACGTTCGCAAAAATTAGCGAAATGAACTTCTGTACAC
>NW_022696084.1:0-575 GCF_011630105.1 Anneissia japonica
GCGGCGGTTGGGGCGGCTGCGGTGGCCAAAGTCGACGCATTGTACATTTTCTTTCTCTCTCTCTCTCTCTCTTTTTTTTCGGCTAATATAACATTAATGACTGAACAAATAAAACACAGTCGGTAAGAAAACAACATTACAACATGTCGTGGCGTTTGGCTGCCGAAGATCTAATGCGTTCTTCGTCTTGGCATTCGGGAGCAAATTTTGCTACCGTCTCGATTGCCAAGAGGAAAATCGATCAAACTGCCTCCGCCACCACCACCACCGCGCACGCCGTGGAGAACAAGACGACGAAAAGAAAAAAGAAGACGAAAAAAAAACGAAATACTAAGAGGGAAGAGCGTTTAATTTCAACATGTGATATCGACAAATCTTCTCGGCCATCATGCCCTGTATCAGACTCGAGCAATACGTCAGACGCTCGGTTCGAATCTGAAACACGGTCCACATCAATCGATCGCCCGGCAGAGGCCTTAACCGAACGAACCTCGGCGTAAGTACCTCCATGTTCTCGCCTCGTACGCCGTACAAAGTTCTCTTCAGTAGGTACACCGCGGTTTCGTGGGCGTTAT
>NW_022696085.1:0-846 GCF_011630105.1 Anneissia japonica
TGAACGGACTTCAAGGCTCGCCGGAAGACCGACAGTCCGTACGAGATGAGCGGCCAGCAGTTGAGAAGGACGACGATCGCCAGGATGAGGTGCTTTCTGACGAAGTCGAACACGAGGTCGAGGTGGAAACCGAAGCAGACGTCGTCCTCGTACGTCGGTGAGCAGTCGCCGTGAATCGGTTGCCAGACCAGGTACTTGATCGGATAGTAGACGACGTACCGCGTGAACGTGATCGAGCGATACCATCGGAGGCGGTCGCAGAACACGTTTCCGATGAGTCGGTGAAAGCCGTAACCTACGACCTGATACCAAGTTTCGAATCCCTCGCAACCGTCGACCGTATGCCACAGGGATTGAAACTTGTACATGGTCTCGCGCAGATTCTTCTTCCTACTGTGATTGAGGACAAGAGGTTCCACGAACTTTGTGATTTCGTACAGCGTCTTGCATATTCCGGCGACTACGACCCTGGCGGCGACTATGAGGTGGCTGAGAAGATAGCAGGCTACCGCCGTCACGATGGAAATCCAAAAGTACGGTCTTATCGGCAGCCACCTAAACGCGGTTTCCAGCAGGGCTAGCTTCAGACCCATGCCGATCGTTTCACAGACAGGCGTCCGCGAACGCTAACATCGCTTCCGACAGTCCGGCGTATGGGTGCTCGCAAACTGCACCGTAACGGTCGACGGGACAGACGCAGTGCTGCCCGTTCTTGGCGTCCGAGTAGACGCACCTACCGCCGTTTCGATCGCAGCCAAAACAGTCGACGGGTTCTTTGTGTGACGCAATCTTCCGTTCGCACACCGGCCCCGCGAATCCGTCGTCGCACACGCAGTACTTGGACGC
>NW_022696086.1:0-956 GCF_011630105.1 Anneissia japonica
AAATCACTTTCTTTGAATTCAGACGCCAATATGATGACGTCACAATGTCCGATCAGCCATTATGAGCTATAAAATCATATTTACAACTTATGTGCTTTCAGAATATGTAATAAAAATTAGGGGTCCCCTTTAACTTAAGGAGCTATAACTGATTAAAAATAGGTCTGATTTTAGTATAATTTCACTGTATAGCGGCAAAATACGCACAAAGATACCTATGTTTGATGCGCACGTACGGTATTGCTATTGGCCAAAAGATGACCAAAAAGAATGGAAATTTGTGAAAACAATGTCAGGAACCCAAAATATGTAAAATAACGTAATTTCTAGCTTCCGTACGTGCTGCGCACGTAAAAATGTGCGCGCGTAGTGGAAAAATTCAAAAAAATTAGAAATGCTCAAAATGGCCTAAGACGTGCTCTAATGTAGTCAAAAAGTAATTTTGAGCATTTTGAAATTTTAACGCACGCGTACGCGCGCGTAGTGAAGCGCATGCGTACAATTAGGGTACAGTACATTCAACGTTAACCCGAAGTTAATGCACACTTAATACGATTTCGAAATGGCAATTGGTTAGGCTGATATGATCGATAATGTAAAAACGCAAAATTGCACGTACATGACGTCACGCATGTCTGAGCGCGTTGAAAACCTTACCATGACTATTCCAGGCGAAGGCAAAATGATCGATGTAGCGACCGTGTGCGTAACTCGTGGATATTTTGAGATATCGTGCGAACAGAAAAGGGGAGAAAGAAAGAAGAATAAAAAGATGATGATCCCTGACAATAACAAGAGGTGATCCGCTAACGTTAGCGGATCACCAATGATCCCTGACAATAACAAGAGGTGATCCGCTAACGTTAGCGGATCACCAATAAAAACCGACCTATCAGATTATAAACAAAATTAAAACTGGGCAATTAAAATGAAGTAATTAAAGATGAGGTGTGTCT
>NW_022696087.1:0-906 GCF_011630105.1 Anneissia japonica
GTGAAGGTACGATATCAGATATCGGACTGCCTTACGTGCGATGGAGAGAATGGTGCATGGAAGCGGTTAAAAGAGAAAGTACCGGACTCAGCTGTCATAAGGGATGTGCTTTTAGCACTCCAAGCTATTCAACCAATGAAATCCACAACTGCGGTTGAAATGAGAACTGTGCTTGACGGAGTTACAGAATTTTGTAGAAGGATGAAGGAATTGGGGAAAGAAGGAGATTTAAATACTTCTATGGTGTTTGAGATTGTAAGTTCAAAAATCGAATCTAACCTCTTCTTTGAGTTCATGCGTCAACGGTGTGATGATGAAGAAAAGACAGTACCAACACTAGTAAAGTTTCTTCGCCAGGAAACCGAAGCCAGAGAATTACGTGAACACCCTCACACCCTCATGAAAACCAAGTCCTGTCATTTAATAGAACAGTCTAGTGGTAGCTCGTTCCAGATAGCTACAACATTCTCACATCCTCCAAGTTCATCATACAGACAATTGAACCAAGACCCTTGTCCATTGTGTTCTAACACAGAATCTCATCTTATCATAAGATGCCCAGTATTTACAAGCAACTCTCCTGAGGAAAGGAGGAGGATGATTAAAGAATCTAGAAGATGCTTCCTTTGTTTCAAGCCTGGTCATGTTGCAGCTAGATGTCGGAGACCAGATCGTAGAAGATGCCAAACATGCGGATTATACCATCATCGGTTAATAGCCTGCCCCCCAGATGTTGGCATGGAAAATACATCCCCTAGTATCAGGGAGGAAAAAGACCAGGCAGGAGCAAGTAGCTCAACAGGTACACTCAACTCAATGTCCACAACTAAGAATCGGTTTCCTCCTACTACATTTGTTGAGATCAAAGACAAATACGGTAACTGGCAGCGCGTGGTCGCATTTTTC
>NW_022696088.1:0-635 GCF_011630105.1 Anneissia japonica
TAACTAAGAGTATTTATACAAAGAATGAATGAATATTAATTAGTGAAAACAAATTGTTACCAATTTAGGTAACGTAACGATCGTTCTAGATAATCATATGCAAGGTGTATAGAACACCTTGCATACATTAGTACTGTATGCTAATTGAAAGTTGTAAGCTTAAATGTTTGAGTTGAACGTTGAGATTTGGACTGTTCCATTTGATGTGTAGTGATTCTTTTATTCGTAATTTAATTTCACTGTTGTCCTGGTCAATGACGTTGAAGCAAGTGGTATTAGCTAATGTTTTGCATTTTTTATTTTATTTTTTTATAATACCACTTGCTTCAACGTCATTGACCAGGACAACAGTGAAATTAGATTACGAATAAAAGAATCACTACACATCAAATGGAACAGTCCAAATCTCAACGTTCAACTCAAACATTTAAGCTTACAACTTTTCAATTAGCATACAGTACTAATGTATGCAAGGTGTTCTATACACCTTGCATATGATTATCTAGAACGATCGTTACGTTACCTTAATTGGTAACAATTTGCTTTCACTAATTAATATTCATTCATTCTTTTTTTTTTGTCTTTCGTGGGTGCATCCCACCTTTATTTCAACCATCATATTTTGCACAATTTGT
>NW_022696089.1:0-19986 GCF_011630105.1 Anneissia japonica
TATAAAAAGTATCTCTTCGGAGATCTCGTCTTGTCGTCAAATGCTTATAAGAAAAGGGTGTATCGTGTTGATCTCTGTGTTTTTTCATGCATGAAGGACTAGAATTGTCCAATATGCATGAGCATAAGCGTGGAGACATAAATGCTCTAATCGAATTTGAATTCCCAATAAACCCTCAATGGCCAAGTTGGTTAACGCGTCTGCTAGACAACTAAAAAATAAGGAAGGCTGCATAGGCAAATGATATATAGGCCTATATATAAATTGAAAGGTTACATTGGCAAAGAGGAAATAACAAAGAAAATCCCCCAGCATGCTTGGTAGTGTATTTAATCAAATGGGCAAACGTTTTCAATGCTAAATTACAGGAAAGATTATATTTAATTTTACAAATTACTTACCTGCACCTAAAATAGTTCGATTGATAACATCTGTTCCATTAAGAAGAACTTCAAAATCATTACTACCCTCCGACGAAATTTGAAACTATGGAAAAAATTCTATATTTAAATAATGATAACAGTACTCGAATCGAATAGGAACATATGATGTTATAAACGTATCAAGCATAACTGTTTAAGGAAAGTTTTCTTTCAATTGTATAATAAAATGTATGGTGAAATTCGAAATTGCAGCCTCTCTATCAAGGCGAGTGTCATACCACTAGACCATAGAAGCTTATATTTTAAGCTTCCATACATATAGAAGTCGGTAAATCGTGATTTTAACGGTTACTTTGTTACTTTAAAACTGTAGTACTTATATAAAACGTATTAACGACCGAATAATTCTATTTCCGTGAAATGGATTACCGTTGTCGAGCCAATCTGCTGTACGGAAAAGGCTGTAAAGACTGTCGCATTGACATTTTCCTCAACCTTCTCAGTTCTACCCTGGACAATTATAAATTGATCGTCTACATCAACAAGAACATACTCCCCCAATCCATTGAATGTGAACTCTATACCATCTAGTGTCTGTAAGTGAGGGTCACCAAACATCCATCCTAAAATTGCAAAAAAATTAACTTATAAAACATTGTTTCATGAGTAAATAATAACATAAAGCGAATAGAATATTTCCGCCACTTCTCAGATTCCTATAATACGGAAATAGCAGTGATTAATTTAAATTTTTATAGAAAAAATGACAATAATTAGTTTTTACAGATGTTGATTCATGGTTATATTAGAGGAAGAAATTTAAATTCTAATTTTTTACATCAGTTTCATAAATGCTATGAGTACAATTAAAAAAAATATAATATAAGTCATGCCTGTTTTTGGTGGAACGTAACCATCGCATTTCCCTGCAGGACGTTTCTCAATGTAAAGATCACACAGTTGTTGGTCCTGTGACGCGTCGCAACAAAAATACCGTGGAAATAGATCGTCATCTTATAAAATGAAAGAGAAAGCAAACCTAAAGATTCGTACATCTAATATTAAATTCTGATGAAAACGTTTGATATTTATTGCTACAAGACTGATACTGGTTCACTTAAATCCAATTATACGCAATAATTTATCTAAATAATATAAATAATAATAATAATAATAATAATTATTATTATTATTATTATTATTAGTAGTAGTAGTTAGTAGTAGTAGTACTGGTATTAGTAGTAGTAGTAGTAGTAGTAGTAGTAGTAGTAGTAGTAGTAGAAGTGGTGGTAGTGGTAGTGGTAGTGGTGGTGATGGTGGTGGTGGTGGGTGTAGTTTTGGTGGTGATGGTGGTGGTGGCGGCGGCGGCGGCGGAGGTGGTTGTAGTTATAGTAATACTAATTAAAAATATACTTTAATATCCTAAATTTTAAAGAGAAAATTGAAACAAAATTAATAGATAGTTGTATTAAGTCTTTTACTGTTTACCCTCCTGCAAGTGGCGAATTTCATTTACTGTTTGTTGGGTATCAAAATGAGGTTTATTGTATTCCTTCCAGCATTAAACATGAGAACAAAGACAAGGACGAAGAAAGGAAGTTCAAATTACAAAGTAATCGATCAGACAAAAGCAAAATTGACATAATATTAAAATATTAATCAACAACTGCACTTCATAAGCCTTATTATAAAAATTATAATTAAGCAAAACAAGTAAAAAGAAACAAAATATATAACGTAACACTTAACCATTAAACACCAATTATAAAATATAGATCAGAATAGAAAGCAAGCAGTTACCAGTCCCCTGAACGAAGTTGTTTAAAATTATTATTTTTTCTTTTAATGTAGACCTACCCAGCTGTCACAATCAAAAGAATGTTTAATGTCTATGGATAAATTCTCAAATAAAAAAAAAACAATAAAGTCTATACAGAATTATGATTTGATAGAAATTGAATATTATTCAATTGCCAAATTGAATATCATTACGATATTTCCAAGTAAAATATGACTTTGAATATTAGCATCATCAATAGGCAAACATTTATTATTTTATAATAGGAATTGCCGATGACGCATGACCGAACATACATCTTCAGAATTCAGAAGTTTAGAGACACCCAACTGGACGTTTTGTTTTTACTGTTTTACATATATGTAGGCTATTCAAGATATGTCACAGCAAATATGATTCGGTGGTCTCCGAGCCCATTGAGGATATAAGTACGTCTTTATCAACTAGAAACATTTGGCTTATTTGGCGGAGCGCCAGATTTCTAACCCGAATGTTGCTGATTTGGTTCGAGCAACAGAGTATGATTTCTTTGCATCAAGGTATTAAATCGATTCTGATGGTCTTTACAAACGTAGAATTAAATTGAATAATCAACTAATAAACAGCTCATACGTACCTAAGTATAGTTGGTATTGATCAGCATCGATAGCAAACACTGATTGAAACTGATGTCTTAGTGCAAAACTACTCGACTGAGTATCTCCGAATCCTTCGATCAACGAATGGTCACTTCTGTAACAGCATTGCATACCTGCGCCGTCACCATTTGGCAATACAGTACGTATGCAGAATGCATTCCCTTTAAGATGAAATAATTTATGTAGAAATCAGTTCCATAGAAAACAGGGTATATTTAAAAATGTGACTTTTATTTCGCTTTGTTTGTGTGTGTTTTCGTGCATTGGTGTGTAAGTTATATAGGGTTTTAAGGAGAATGTGTTATACGTAGACATACTTATTATTTTCATTCATTCTTTCATTTATTCAGGCAAGTGCCTGACTTTATTCAATATTCTCTGAAGGCCACTTGTCCAATGAGATTCATGTTAAACATTGGGGGAGGGGGAGGTTTCTTCTAATACGTAAGGCAACATAAATGAATTTCGATAATTTAAACTGAACCTTATTGTTTCTAAATAAAAGTATAAGCTTAAAATGGAGTTGGATTATTCCAGAAATAAGGTAGAAGTAAAGACTCTCTTTATATTTTAGACACAGGGCAGATTTTATAGGTAAAAAGACATTTACGTGAGCCGTTAGGGTGTGCCCAGGATTGTAAAAAATGGTATTGGAGTCTATTTTCTCATAACTTGTCATCTTATGATATCACCATACCTCGGAACCATAAAGAAGGTTACCACTACCCTAATGATTACTACTTCCACTACCACTACCACTACCACTACCACTACCACTACCACTACTACCACTACTACTACTACTACTACTACTACTACTACTACTACTACTACTAGGGACTTGGCCTACTATTATTATTAGTTCGTGAGTAGCTTTATACTTGTGCATGCACGTCAATTTAAAAAAAAATTCTATTTCGTACATGTTGGTACAGTAAATGTACGCGTGAGTGACATTCCCTAAGGCCTAGGCCTATATTATTTTTTAGATGATAGGTTAATTATTATTTATTTTAAATTTATTTAATGTACTTTTAAGATAAAAATGGGGGTTCAAGTCTGCGAATGTTTCACCCTATATTCGCCATCGTGGTATTGCGGTCTACTACAGTTTGTTTACTTGACGTTTAAAAATGCACAAGTACAATATAGGTACAGATAGGCCTGTAATTCATGAAAAACGATGACAAAAAATAAATAATGGTGACGATAGGCCTAATGATGATGATGATGACTACGAATAAACTGGCCTATAATAAACATAGTTGATTTCTCATAACCAGTGGGACTTGTTTTCTATTAGTACTCGCATCACTCCATCTTAAAAAAATACTAGACCAACTGGAGCGTTGCTTATCTCGCATCGCTGGTATCAAAACTGCTCTGAAAATTAATATTCATGATTCTATTGCCGAATCCTATAGCGCTCCCAATCGACACTGCCTCAAACGTCCTGGAAAAAATGATTTCGCGGCCGGCTGGGCATCCCATTCCCAATGGATTTATGTCCTACAGTCGAGGTCAGAGACACATTATGCTGTTACGTATCAACAAAGCCCTTTTAGATCAGGGTGGTATAGAACAAGGACCCTGGGTAGGGGCACCGAAGGGCCCCTAAGGGTCGGTGGCCCTGTGCATAGGCGTTTACGCCACTGGGTATAGCTGTTGTTCTAGCAGGGTACTACATTAATAATGGTCTCCGTTTGACATTTTTTTACATCCTGACTTGTGAAATCGTTGGGAAAAAAAATCGGCGTCGGGGATATAGCATTGTGTTTGTCGGCGGGACTGATGGGGTGGGGGTGGGGGGCACGGGTCCCCGTGTCCCACCCGCTGGATCCGCCCGTGAACTTAGAAAGATCCATGGAATATTCATACCAGTCATTTCTGGTAATTTGGCTGCTTTTTAGATATGAATTTCCAGACTTCTTAGTGATTATTCATGTTTACAGATGTTTTTTATATGTTTTTTGTATATTAATGTATATATCAAGGTCATACGTGTGTTAGTAGTGCGGAATTCATGCTGGGCTGTATATTTTCGTATATAGTTTGTTTTACACTCTTGATCGTACCAAAGTTTATCGTGTGCCGCGTTTAATTGCTTTTTTGTTTCATTATTTTGCCTGCTGTATATAGTATATTATATGTTATCTGTGTATAAATTTAATGGTACTTCTGTAATAGTATTTTTCACTAGGTTATTAATGTGGGATTTAAAGTTGTCGACTAGATTTGTATTCCGTTTAAACGATGGTTGGGTGATATTTATTATTTTAATGTGTTTGTTTACGTTGGAAATAGTGGTATTATTTTCTGGGGCTGGATTTACCATGACGTGGGCTTTAATTGGCATATGCCCAAACCCTGGGTAGAAAACAACTTCAAAGAATGTAACTTTGTCGAAAAGTTCTGGGGTGAATGTAAATTTACCATTGGTATCTTCCATGGTACGGTCGTTTAAAATACGTACGTCTGAGTAAAAATTATAGCCAGGATCTAGGAACATGTTATTTATTATACTAAAAGTTAATTATTAATTTGAAACTTACATTGAACATTATATACACGAAAATAATATGTGATTTCCCATGATAATAATTAAATTTTGAAATGAAGATTTCATAAAGATAGAGGAGTAACAACAGGAGCACAAAGCACGTGCACGGAGTGCCGAACTAAAGAGGCACCCAGAAAGAGCCTGGAAAAAAATATATGTGGGGCTTCTAAATTCTGATTATATTGATGAATTTGTTTTATATAACAACCACAAGAACAATACCTCCGAGCTGGAAAGGACACAATTTCGACTCTTAACTTGAGCTCTAAAAACCCAGTTAAAACTCTGCTTAAAGACCAACATATTTAGTTGTTGCATCTTGAAATAAGCTCAATTAATTTAAAAACCGATGCAGCATACAATGGTACTAAATGTTTTAAAGAAATTTAAATTAACCTACCAGCTAGCTCTTGTATGTCTGCTAATAACGAATCATCTAATTGTTGATCGGTTGCTGTACTGTTACTTTGTGAAAACGCCAAATCTCCACTCCCTTGATCAAATCCACAGGGACAGGAACCTAGCTGTCCAATCCATGAAGCCGGATCAGGCTGTCTATCGTACCATTCTACGCACATGACGCACGGGTTCACGGTATCTGCTGTATTACTTTCACTACGATAAATCCACCTTCCTTTAAGATTTGTGTTTCCATCTACATTATCTGGCCTGTATGCTCCGTCGATAGTACTAAAATAATCAATCTGTGCATTTTCGAATCCATCGTCACGGTTAAACCCAATGATGAGATTCTTATTGATAATAATTGAAGTATCCCACTGCATTTTCGTCTCCTCAAAATTGAAGAATATTATTCCATAAATTCCATCAGTTATTAATGCTGCTTGGAATGTATTAGGCTGGAAGGTAGAAACAGTAATAGGCGAGTAAATGCAAACTGTAATAATTGTATTGTTATAATTTTAGACGTAAACACAGTTGCCTCAAAAGCAGTTAAATCTGTTACTATAATTATACTTGCGCTTACCCTTTCAAAAGTGAAGTTTGCCAGATATTGAGGGACTTGATACCATGTAACAACTAACATCCACGTGCCATTAAATTGTAACTGACTGGTTTCGGGATTACTACGAATTCTTTCATTTGCATCCATAATGACGGAATCATAAGTGTCATGAAGCTGTGCAAAACAACATTTTTTCATAGGTTAATTATCTATATAATAATATATATTTATTATCATATTATCGTAGTTTAATTTCATAGTTTAAATAGTTTTATTATAATTTAATTATTTTAGCGTCTGCCTTCAACCAACCAAACCAAACTATATAATGTATTGTAAACGAGATTGTAATAATGGGGTTACAAGACAGATTGTTTCATTAACTGAAATTATCCAGAGGCATTAACGCAAACAGTCTATTTTTTTTGTCCAGTAAGTCAACACTATGCAAATATAATCACATAAACAAATGTTTACATTACCCTGTAGAATACATCGCCATAGTCTTGAGACAGGTCAACATCGGTCCAGAATGGCGCAACAATCATAGCCTCAGAATTTGCACCAGTAAACCCTTCATCATACGCATTTGGATATCCATACCTTTCTGAATTCTCTTCAGGAAACACGATCACACCATTCTCAGTGAACTGTGATGTAAAATTATTATAAGCAACGTTGTAGATTTGTTTTTCTGAAACCAGATTCTATTCTTTCTTCATAATGTACCAATTATTTATGTACCATTGATTATGTTTTTCAACAATAATATTCAGAGTACAGTAATTTTAAATTGCTCAAGCTTATCCTTCTTATTATCAAAACTATTTATACAGTAATTACTAAATTTATATAATTTATTTAATTATTAGTTAATTAGAAACTAAAGTTTAGGATTAAATAATTATACTGTATTTATAGATTTTCTGTAATATTATGTGATGTAATGTATACAATATTCAATGTTTAATGTCTTGATTTATTTAATATACTTCAATAAGTCATAATAAGTGATGGATTATCTTCAGAAATATGGTCAAAATGAATATAATAATTTTTATAAATAATATAAAAATTAAACAACGAAGTAATTTTGTTCTGTCAGTAGTTTGTACATGTAGACAATTTCTATTTGATTAAAATGCAATCTTCGGATTTCTACCTTAATTCAGTATTCAAATTTGCAATTTCTCAATTTTCACTGTTTTTAATAATTCTAATCTTATTTTACTACACAAAATCCATATATATCTTTATTTTATTTTTTAAAATTATATATTTTTCTTTTCTCCTTGTCTGTCTTGTCTTGTCTTGTCTTGTCTTCCCTTTCCTCTTCTGTCTTTCTTCTTTTGTAATTTGTTTGGGCTCTGTCCCCTCTCTTGTCGTTTATTTTAAGAACGTGATCCTAGGGAGTTTTTCTTTATGTTTTGCTTTTATCCAATTTTTGTAATGTGTTTTCTTTGTGTTTTTGAATAAAAGTGATTTTAAATTTTAAAAAATACCGAAGCATAGTAATGCGAATACTGTTAGAGGTAGGCATTAGGGAAGTTGTTGTTCTTATTAGTTTCTTATAACAGTATTTGGTAAAGATAGATTATGCATAGTAATGTTTATTATTTTGAGGGATTGAATGTTTAGCATTACCGCAGGGTGCCCTTCAAGGTAGCGTAAAGTTGATTGTGAAGAATGCTGTTAAGTGTGTGATTCTGTTTCATATCTGGTGGAAAGTAATCTCTAATCAGAGAACAGTTAATTTACTTATTAATTGTAATTTAACTGTTCCCTGCTCTAATGAATAAAAAAAAAATAGCTCGCCAACTTACGTATATCTCTTTGTAAAATTTATTACCAAACGGGAATCCGCATCGCGGTCTAAATGTGACTGATATCAGCTCTGTACCATTCGTACGCTCATGCTTCTCTCGTAAACTTGTATCTTGATCGAAGTCGAAGAAGATTTTTTCTACATAGAAATAGCACTTTAATTGCTTACTCATATTTTTTCGTTTGCTCGATGGCAATGTGTTGCTGTTTATGGTTCCTGATCTGTTTTATTAATGATGTGGTATTGAATATGTCTGTTGTGTAGATTACGCCTATTATAATAATGATGACTACGATAACTATAACAAAATAATATTAGTAAAGAATACAACCTCCTTGTGGTAATAATAATAATAATAATAACAATAATAATAATAATAACAATAATAATAATAACGAATATAATGATAATAGTGATAATAATGCTAACAAATAATAATAATAATAATAGTAATAATAATTATAATAAAGATGACGACGATGAGAGCAATAATAATATTATAATGATAATAAATAAAAACCTATAAAGAGCAACATTATCTAGGCATAAAGGGACAGACAACCAAAAATACATCACCGTCATTTAGCAGTTCATGATGCAACACTGGTCAGCATGATTTAAAACGGGCACACACCTTTGTGTAAGACGGTCGTACAAAAGTTAAATCAAGCGGTAACCAACCATCTCAAAAGCCAATAACTCAATTATCACCACCCCTTCCCGCTTGCTCATTTTATGGGCGTTGAAGAGTAGGTCTACTTAACCAGAAAAGAACCAGAACCGTTGGCCGACGTACCTGCCTCCGTCTCCGTGAGCGCTTGACAACGCAAGCCGTCTGCTAATTGCTTGTGGCAAATGTCATTGAAAACGCATTGTATTCTCCTTGAATGTACACTAAATAAAAAGTCCTAAAAATTTGCCTTTAATACACTAAATAAAAGTCCTAAAACTTTGCCTTGCACTAGTTTCATGAGAGTATCTAGAAATGGCAGTGCTGCTCCAAATTTCATAATTTAGTGTAATATCATTACATAGAGCCTAGCCTAGGCACTTTAATTATAACAGGGCCTATGACCACAGACGTTTCTATGTCAGCTTAAAGCCCCATTCCCGGCAAAATTTCACTAAAAATGACTTTTTTTAGAAAGTATGCATTTGCATTACTCCAATTATTATAAATCATGGAAAAATATTGGCATGAATTTTAGTTTTACGCAAAAGAATAAAAATATGAGAAATACAGACTATTTCTCATAAAATATTACCATTTTCTCGACGAATTCATCGTTACTAGGCAAATTCAGAGGTTGTAGATCGCATCCACTGGAATAATCTCGCTTTTATGCATACTTTATACAGTCAATAAAGAGCGCCCTCTCTAATGAGATTACTTTTTGTACTTCGCATCTCGCACAATGCGGTCGTTCGGTTAGGCTGAGATATGTTTGTTTAAGTGTCAAAATCTCAGTCAGAATAAGTTTTTTNNNNATATTATATTTCACAAGTGTCAATACTAGCAACGGAAAATATCATGTCGGCCGTTTTTATGTGTGATAACAGAACCTAAATCGAGGTAAGGCTAGGCCTAGCCAGCAGCGTTGGATAGGCTAATGTTTTCGGCGACTACGATATTTCTTCTCACGACCTATCGCAAAATCAACATGAAAAATTCATCCGCATTTATTTTTTGTGTGGAACACAAAAAAATCAAATTTCAGTCTTATTTTACAATTTTTCATACTTAGGAATGTCTAAATTCAGTTAAACTAGCAATTCCGTATTATATTTATAAATCTTTATAACACTATGTTGTATGTCCATATCAGGGAACAGTGAAATTTCACTGTTCCCTGGTCCATATATAGTCATGCTGTGCCTATATTTGGTCATGATCTGATGTCATCTTGAATATAGGCACGTCAAATGTTTTTGTAAAATAAAATTTGATAGTCTGGATAGGGCTTTAGGCTATCAAAAAAAAATGTTTATTTTTTTTGCAAATCAGTCTGGGCTTGAACGCAGATATAACATAAAGTATAGTCACCATAGCACTTGAAGCCATCACCAAAATAACCTTCATTACATGTGCAACTGTAACTTCCATCTGTATTGTCACATGATGCCGACACGTGACAATTATCAACTTCCTCAGCACATTCATTGGTATCTGAAAGTATCATTTATTTTAGTAAATGCACAGGATTTGTTTATTTAAGTTTCTTTACATTTTAAATGAATTTAAAAATATTTTAAGTTAATTTTTTAGTTCTGTGAAAGTCTGTGTATTATAAGAATTTAATTTTATATTTATAGGCCTACTTATCTATTCTACATGTTTGTATTCAGGAAGGCAACTAATATATGTTGTTCTATATGAATAAAATAATGAATCTTAAAAATCTTTAAAATGCAGATTATAATAATTATCTGCAAGTATTTTATAGATTTGCGATATTTATCGTTAACATTCAAATAAAATTGCTATATTAAAGGCGACTTTAAAACAACAAATATAATTTTTATTAATAATAATAATAACAATAAAAAAATATTAATATAATAGAAATAATAATAACAGCAATATAACGTATGTACTGTTAATCAATTACAGAACATGTACCAGGTTACAGTAAAACAACCGACGAATCTGTATTTTGTTGAAAAAAACATATTTATAGGGAGGGTGACTCTTCCATTGTATCCTTCTAAGGGCCCTCTTAATGAAAGGAAATAACGTGATGCTTTTATCAGTGAAGTCTTTTTATGAGGCTTAGGGAGTGGAGCTGTTGTTAGTCGTGAATTGAACCTAGAGCACTGGGATTAGCAGACAAGCATCTTAACTACTAAGCTACGCAACCCAACTCTATTGATTAATAGGCCTATACCACCGAATAAAAATACTGTGTAGACGCTTTCCCAATCCTTACCTGTGGTACAATTTACACCTTGCCATGCATTCGAGCAGCTACAGGTGTAGTTGGCCACTCCATCTGTACATGTACCTCCATTCAAACACGGGCTGGGATCACAGTCATTAATTTCTAAATAAAATGTATAACATTATAATTTTCAAAATATTGTTTTTATTCCGAATGAGTGAGCTACAGCGTAAAAAATCCTTATAGCTCCTTGATTTTACATTAAAACGGACGTTTACTGAGTGTACAAAAAATCCTTGGCAAGTTTCTATAACCGAAAGTCAGATGTCCGAATATTCCTTCTAGAAAAACAGCTGGACATTTTTTGTTGGTTTTATTCGGTTTTTTATTCGATGTTGAAAATCAACCAGCTTTGCAAAGTGAGCCTCAAAACAATTTAAATGTACCTAATTCAGAACTCATTTTCTATTGTGAAATATACTTACTAAACTTATTAGAAACACTGAAACTAAATGTTCGTTAATAATGATACTTCAAAAATTTTGTCTTCAGTTATCACTATAATAATTATACCAGTATGACAGCGAAAACCACGACTCATTTTGTTATGACTCCTCATCCCCCATCCTTTAAAATCTCTTTGAAAGTTCATGATTATAAAAGAAACAGATTATGTAGATTGGGTAATGTTTTGAATTAGTATCATCTGTGTAAAGTGATATAATAAGACACCAAAAACTAATGCTCTAATAATGAAATATATTAGTCTATAAAAATAATAATCTTACCAAGGCATGTAGGAGTATTATCAATGTAGCGGCCATCGTTGCATATTAATGTCTGGGCACCTATCAAGTCATATCCATTATTGCACGAAAATGTAACAGCTTGGCCGTGGATGATTTGAACATCAGGATATAACTGTCCATTGTCAGGTGGTTTTAGGCTATTGCAATTTTCTGTAATAAAAATCAGCACACATTTAGAAATTTTAAACTTTTAAATAAATGCCTAGACTGAATTTGTAGAATTGTATGTATAGATGTTTGTTTGAATTTGAAAAAAAACAAAAATGCTGTACCTTATCTGACAAAGCGCTTAGAGGCCTTGTAAAGGCATGAAGCGCCATATAAGAACGACATATTATTATTATTATTATTATTAAAGCATAATCAGATATTGTCCTTTAAGTTTAACCAAAAACACTAGAAATACAAGGTAGAGCACTCGCATAGCAAAAATGAGACGGAAATTGGTCCAGGCGTATGCGGCACCCTTCTCTTCTTATTTTATAATGCAAGTTTGCTATACTTGATCCAGACGTATAGGGCGCCCTTCCGTTGCTAAGTATATCCATACGCATACGGCACTCTTCTTTTTTAATTAATGGAGGAAAACGTTATCACTAATTAGAGTTCAGTCATACGATTCTGCACTTTGATGTCTGTCATTTTATTGTTTTTATTTATTTAATGCCTACTTATTGTATCTTATGGATAATGGCAACAATTTCTACCTCTGCAAAAGAAGGTTATGTATACACAATTGTGTAACGCTGACATAAGTTTTTTAGATCCAGCCGTACGTACGCGACGCCCCATTGTTTGTATTCCCACCATGCATTTCGATGGAACAATTTTTTTTCTGTGTTTCTGGTATCTTTGCTTTAACAGACAAACCTAACTTGAAGCTCTATCTACACTACCAAAGTGGGACAAAAAATGCTCATATTTTGGGTGTAATGATATTGCATCTTCATCATCACAACAACTTAACACGAATAATACAAATACATCACACAATTTATTTACGTAAAACTTGAGAGTGTGGACAAAGATTTAGAGTATATTTCTAACTATAATAGTACCAGGTGCATGTGTTATTCAATTTTTTAAAAATTGGAAAAAAAACCCATATATATAATATCGTATTACTGTACATCAAATATACTTTAAACATTAGATATTATAGAACAAAGAGGAATGGTAATATACCATTTTTTTACCAGAAATGTTTATGTTTACTTACCGTGACAATCCGGTGGATCATTTGACCATTGTGTATTATTACATATACTTGTGGAACTACCAGACATTGTATATCCGTCAAAACACATATAAGTTATACTTTCACCAGGTTTATATCTGAATTTGAACGGGAAAAAGTAACTGTTTTTATGGCTGTCTGGTATGTCACATGTTTCTAAAAAGAGAGTGAGAAATAAAATACCAGTATTAATAACAGTGTGATTGCAGTTTATCAAGGGGTTGCGCCACGATTTGCCCAACGAGGATTGGGGCCACTCTCCGACAAGAGCGTAAGTGGGAGTGGTCAGGCCTCACCCAAAATGTCTCGAAAGTGATTCAGGGGGTAAACGCTCCCGGAAACTATGACAATTTATAATATGTAAAAAATACATATAATTTTAGAATTTACTAATAGGTAAAATATACATATAATATTTTCTTCTTCATGAGGAATTGTGTAATTCTCCCCGACGGGGGGAGCGCACTCCCCGACGGATGGAGGGAGAGTGGGGGGCTGACTTTGGCCCCCTTGGCGCCACTCCTGTATTATATTACTTTCAGACTATTTGTTTATTTTACGGTAACACACAGAACTTTGGACAGTTATACACGGTAAAGAGTGATTAATTAAGTGTGATTACAGACAAAGTGTGATTACAGACAAAAGTGTCCATTGTGACTATTTTACATGCATATTGGTAAATTCTTGTACCATATTTAGTAGATAAACTTTTGAATAGTAAATGTAAATTTTTCTTTAATAGCATACCAATATATTCAAAATAAAAATGCAAGGTAACCTTATTAACAAAAGTGGCTTCTGGGGCATTTTTTGGGATGAAAGCAAATACCAAATAAATGAATGATAAATAGGCCTAATGGTAATAACCATAGTGATGACGATGATAATAGCGAAGGACGCAATTTAAATTGCAATGATTATTTCGAAAAGACATGTTTAGTTGGTCTATTCCACATTGGTATTTAACTCACACACTTCAACCTCTGATGTAAAGAAACCCATGTTTTATAAGACAGATGTTTCATAATCATAAACATTCACAAACCAGCACATATATCAAGTTCTTCATCTTCATTGTTCAAGCAATCATTCATGGTGCTATCACACAAAAAATCGTTTGGTATGCATTTCCCGTCACTACATCTGTATTCGTCTTCCTTACAAACTGAAAATAAACAGGGGTTTAAACATTTACTTGTTTTCAATTAGACTTCATAGAATAATATGAAACAATGAAAATGTATATTAACGACCTGCTACTGATCGTGTAATGACTACGTAATTATTTTTCAATATATAAAATTCGTTTGGTCAACTAAAAATGAAAGGAACACAAAATATATAATATATTTTTATATTTAGGGACCATAAATCGCACAGTTAAATGAACACGGCCTGTTTATGCAAAAGAGTCCTACATACAT
This sequence comes from Anneissia japonica, assembly GCF_011630105.1. Taxonomy (NCBI): domain Eukaryota; kingdom Metazoa; phylum Echinodermata; class Crinoidea; order Comatulida; family Comatulidae; genus Anneissia; species Anneissia japonica. The sequence continues at coordinate 14,524 of NW_022696089.1, forward strand.
AGGCCTACAAAACTATTTATGTTAAGTGCATATCTAAATTGAATTTATGATGAGCACGTATTAGTCCAGTAGCAGAAAAGTGGATATCACCACCCGAAGTGGGACAAATTTTCATCCAACTTTTCTAGACCAAATTTTTGTGTAGATTCCGAAAATGGAGGGGAATTAGCCAGGTTCGGGATTTTCGAGACATGAGGGGCAAAGGTCAAAATTGATGAATTATAAAAATTTACGTGAATGCCCAATTATAAAACCTAAAACATGATGATTAATCACGTTGATATGCTTTTAGATATCTAATTGTCATTAAATAAGTAAATCAAATGATTTTATCAGCCAATATTCGGATGAAAGGTCAATTTTAACCATTATATGGCCAAATATAACAATTTATAATAATAACCAATCAGGGAAGCTATAGTCATTGTGTATATCACTCTTTTTTGTGATGTATATACACCTTCATCATAAAAACCCAAATCGAACAATTTGGTCTACCGATGTTAAGGTAAAAGTTCAAATTTACCAATAGAAAGAATAACCAAACATAAAGTATAACATTTCGTGTTTTAAGTCAGTGATTTAAACTTTTATCACTTTATGTACAATACCAATAGATATAATCTTATTAAAATCAATATGATTTGATCAGCCGATATTGAGGTCAAATGTCAAAATTGACCAGTTATAACAATTTACTACAATAAACATTTAGGAAACCGAAAACTTCGGTGTTTTATAACTTTTTTATGGTATTAGATATCTATTTGTTATAAAATAAGCAAATAAATAAATTAATAAGTTAATTTTATCAGCCGAAATAAAGGTCAAACGTTAAAATAATAAATTATTATTATTATTATTTTTTTATAATAACCAATTATGGAAGTTGCATTTCATGTTAGTGCCTATATCATAGTTTTATGCTTTCAGGTAACTAATCGTCATTACAGTAGGAAATCAAATACACTAATTTGATCCCAATATTATGGTCAAAGGTAAAAATAGACAAATTATAACAGCTTACTATAATAACCAATTATAAAAGCTAAAATATGGTATTTTAGCACTTTGTTATGTATTTAAGTAATCATTATTTAAAAAAAAAATAAATGAATAAATTAAGTATCATCCAGGGTTTTGGCGTTTTTTTTTATATCCTCAACGGTCAGTTTTAACGGAATTAAGGTAAATATAGTTAAAGCTAAACCTCGCTGTTTGATGCTTTTAGGGATCGATTCGCCAGTCTGCAGTCAAGCAGTTTTCTTAAATTCTGATTGCCGCTTTTATATTGGTCTTCACGTCTTTCTGATTGTATTAAGACTTTTCGTCCCAATTTTTGGAAAGTTTGAGATTTTTGTATGCATTTATATATATATACATATATATATATATATATATAATAATAAGAAAATAAATAAATGATATTAAATAACTAATGTGTTTCTTTTTTTCATAATATCAAACTCAAAGACCTCAATCACCAAGCGCATAGAGGCTTTTTTTGCATGATGCGCTATACAAATTCAAATATTATTATTATTATTATTTTTTTTTTTTATAATAACCAATTATGGAAGTTGCATTTCATGTTAGGGCCTATATCATAGTTTTATGCTTTCAGGTAACTAATCGTCATTACAGTAGGAAATCAAATACACTAATTTGATCCCAATATTATGGTCAAAGGTAAAAATAGACCAATTATAACAGCTTACTATAATAACCAATTATAAAAGCTAAAATATGGTATTTTAGCACTTTGTTATGTATTTAAGTAATCATTATTTAAAAAAATATAAATGAATAAATTAAGTATCATCCAGGGTTTTGGCGTTTTTTTATATCCTCAACGGTCAGTTTTAACGGAATTACGGTAAATATGGTTAAAGCTAAACCTCGCTGTTTGATGCTTTTAGGGATCGATTCGCCAGTCTGCAGTCAAGCAGTTTTCTTAAATTCTGATTGCCGCTTTTATATTGGTCTTCACGTCTTTCTGATTGTATTAAGACTTTTCGTCCCAATTTTTGGAAAGTTTGAGATTTTTGTATGCATTTATATATATATACATATATATATATATATATATAATAATAAGAAAATAAATAAATGATATTAAATAACTAATGTGTTTCTTTTTTTCATAATATCAAACTCAAAGACCTCAATCACCAAGCGCATAGAGGCTTTTTTTGCATGATGCGCTATACAAATTCAAATATTATTATTATTATTATATAATTTGTGTGCTTTATTTTATTTTATTTTAGAATTAAAGTATCTTAGAACACTAATGTTTAGCTTTGCTCGACAGGCTGCCCTATAGAAATGCAGTTTAATAAAATAAAAAATAAAATCAAAAACTAAACCGTTTAACGTAAGAAACTGACCTTAATTCGAAGGATAAAATCTGTTCATAAATTGTCTTTAAACCTGACTATATTGACCAAAATACTATTACTTTTAGCTCCTGTATTTTGTATGTTCCTGTGTTTCAATGCAAATGTTGATTAACTTCATCAGAGACCAATATTTTTTCCACCTTATGAAAAAAACATAGTCGAAAGAAAAATGAACAAGTTGTACCTAAGGAGAGTCTTTTGGAGATTCGATCAAGCTGTTTAATGTGCAAGGAAGAATATCTGTATCAAAATGATGCTCTAGTAAAGTGACCACGTAGAGGTAGTAGCGTTTTTATTGATTTACTTATTCATCATATTTCATTTATTGATTCATTTCTCTTTACTACCATGTTATAAACATATATTTTTTTGGAAGGACCCACAGTTGAAAGCTTTTTTCTTGTCGTGGTTTATCAATATGTAACTTTTGTGTTATTATTTGTAATAATAAAGAAGATTTGCAATAAAATGTTATGATTGATTGATTCATTAAGTGCCCCTGACTAAGGTTTCATTGGGCCTTATACTACCAGGTTTTGAGGACACGAAAATATTTTCTATTATTTTTTGAGAGAGAGAGAGAGAGAGAGAGAGAGAGAGAGAGAGAGAGAGAGATTCCCATAATAAACATTTTCGATTTGTAACAACACTCCTGTGTAGGTTATTGTTTGTACAACCAAAGGGCGATTCAAATGCATAAAGCCAGGGTAATAAATGCCACATGGCTGACTTTTGACTTTGTTTATTTATTTTTTAATTGTGTTAGAAATGAACAATTATTATTGGCCAACTTTGGTCTCTGAACCTGATATCGGTTGATCCAATTTTCTGATTTTATATTTTTATACTGATCAGGCTCCTAAAAGTGCAAAACAAAGATATAACTCTGAATTGCAGATTATAATTGGGTATTAACAGTAGATATTTATAATGGTCATCAAATAGTATATTCTGACTTTTGACCCAATATCGGCTGATCAAATCATATTAATTTTATTGTTTTAATGCAATTTTATTAAAATTATGGCAAACAAGTGCTAAACCACAAGATTTTAGGTTTAATATGTATTTAATAGTAATTTTCTTTTTCTTCTTAATGATTTTTTAAAATTTTGACATGTGACCCTGGATATCTCGAAAAAGCCCCCGCATTCGGCCGATCACCCTTCAGATTCGTAATCTACGCACAATTGTGGTCTAGAAAAGTTGGGTGGTTATTTGTTTCTCGCCGATTGGTAATTCCCCCCTTCTGCTACTGGACTACATCCTATGTCTACTACAACCTGTATACATTTCTATATTTTCGATGTTGATTGGCTGTGAAACGGCACCAGTCACATGAAAATAGACCAACTGACCGTTAAGCCTAATAAGCATTGAGATTATTGCTGAATCGAGAAGGTGATTGGTTAGATAGAGTTGACACTGTTGAAGCTATAGCGCCACATCACTGCTCCAAATGCCAAGCAAAGGAAATCCCAGGCGGGGACACACTGCGAAGCGATTTTATGGAAACAGCAACGTAACGAACTGCGACAAGTACAATCCATTAAGATTAAAAGTAAACAAACTGAGTCATCAAGTTGTCAAAGGCTCGTTCAGCATGGAGGAAATATATTAACATTTTCAGCTAGGAATTATTAAATTCGTATACCAACGCAGTGTGTTATATATTAAGCTAGCTATTATGTGTTATATTAAGTGTGTTATTAAGTTTTAGATTAGACGATATACACAGTTATTACATAAAAAGGCATTTTAAATATGAAGGGTGAATGTACTCACCACATCCAGCCTCCTCTGTTTCATCGTAACCATTAATGCAGTCTATGTGCAGATCACAAAGATATGATTCTGGAATACATATTGAACTCCCAACACATAGAACCTGACCAAGAGGGCAGGTGACAACTGTTAAAAAAATATAAATAATTTTCTTTCAATAGTATTGCATATTTGAAAAAAAAGGAATGTACATTTTAATAGTTCAATGGTAAATAAACAAAATGGTGTTAGAAAAAAAGAGATCAGTAAACAATGAAGTATGTTCCATTTTACATTTGAAAATAATACAAAAATAGTATAATAAAAAGGAATAATAAATATTACCTGGAATTGTTGTAAATACTGTGGTGATTAGTAAAGTAGTAGGCTCCAAAGTTCTAACACTTCCAGTTGTTGATGGTACTGTATTCGTAGTATCTACACTTGTTATCTGTAAGGTGGTTATATCAAAAGAAGTTGTAGAATGATTTACCGTTGTTACGTCACTAGTAGTCACATCACTGACTTCATCGTTTGTGATATCTATAGATGTTACCTCCTCAACTGTTGTTAAATCATCTGCCGTTGTTGATGGTATCGTTTTAGCATCAAGTAATGTAGTTATCTCAGGCTCACTTATTACTTCATCGGTTGTGATTTCTATTGATGTTAGCTCGTCTACTGTTGTCAAATCATCTACTGTCGTCGATAGTATAGATGATGCATGGAGGAAGGTAGTTTGCTCAGCATCACTCGTTACTTCAGCGGTTGTGATATTTATAGATGTTACCTTCTCTATTGTTGTCAAATCATCAACCGTTGTCGATGGTATGGTTGTTGTATCAACAAATGTAGTTTGCTCATCCTCACTTGTTACTTCATCGGTTGTGAAAGCGATTAATGTTAAATCGTCTACTGTTGTCGATGGTATCGTTGTCCTCTCAAGTAATGTTATCTCAGCTTCACTTGTTACTTCATCAGCTGTGATATCTATTGACGTTACCTCCTCTGCTGTTGTCAAATCACCAACTGTTGTCGATGGTATCGTTGATGCATCAAGCAAGGTAGTTTGATCAGCATCACTCGTTACTTCAGCGGTTGTGATAGCAATGGATGTTACCTCCTCCAATGTTGTCAAATCATCTACCGTTGTCGACGGTATGGTTGTTGCATCAACAAATGTAGTTCGCTCAGATTCACTTGTTACTTCATCAGCTGTGATATCTATTGACGTTACCTCCTCTGCTGTTGTCAAATCACCAACTGTTGTCGATGGTATTGTTGTTATATCAATTAG
>NW_022696089.1:23375-25789 GCF_011630105.1 Anneissia japonica
TAGTTCGCTCAGATTCACTTGTTACTTCATCAGCTGTGATATCTATTGACGTTACCTCCTCTGCTGTTGTCAAATCACCAACTGTTGTCGATGGTATTGTTGTTATATCAATCAGTGTTGTTAGCTCAACTTCACTCGTTAAATCATTAGTTGTGCTATCCATTGATGTTAGCTCCTCTAACGTTGTCAAATCATCTACTGTCGTCGATGGTATAGTTGATGCATTAGGCAAGGTAGTTTGATCAGCATCACTCGTTACTTCAGCGGTTGTGATAGCAATGGATGTTACCTCCTCTAATGTTGTCAAATCAGCTACTATTGTCGACGGTATTGTTGTTGCATCAACAAATGTAGTTCGCTCAACATCGCTTGTCACTTCATCAGCTGTGATGTCTATTGACGTTACCTCCTCTACTGTTGTCAACTCACCAACGGCTGTCGATGGTATTGTTGTTATATCAATTATAGTTGTTAACTCAACTTCACTCGTTAACTCATTAGTTGTGATATCTATTGATGTTAGCTCATCTACCGTTGTCATATCATCTACGGTTGTCGACAGTATCGTTGATGCATCAAGCAAGGTAGTTTGATCAGCATCACTCGTTACTTCAGCGTTTGTGATAGCAATGGATGTTACATCCTCTAATGTTGTGAAATCATCTACTGTTGTCGACGGTATGGTTGTTGTATCAACAAATGTAGTTCGCTCAGATTCACTTGTTACTTCATCAGCTGTGATATCTATTGACGTTAGCTCCTTTGCTGTTGTCAAATCACCAACTGTTGCCGATGGTATTGTTGTTATATCAATTAGTGTTGTTAGCTCAACTTCACTCGTTAAATCATTAGTTGTGATATCTATTGATGTTAGCTCCCCTACCGTTGTCAAATCATCTACTGTCGTCGATGGTATCGTTGATGCATCAAGCAAGGTAGTTTGATCAGCATCACTCGTTACTTCAGCGGTTGGGATAGCAATGGATGTTACCTCCTCTAATGTTGTCAAATCATCTACTGTTGTCGACGGTATGGTTGTTGCATCAACAAATGTAGTTCGCTCAGATTCACTTGTTACTTCATCAGCTGTGATATCTATTGACGTTAACTCCTCTGTTGACGTTACCTCCTCTGCTGTTGTCAAATCACCAACTGTTGTCGATGGTATTGTTGTTATATCAATTAGTGTTGTTAGCTCAACTTCACTCGTTAAATCATTAGTTGTGATATCTATTGATGTTTGCTCATCTACCGTTGCCAAATCATCTACTGTCGTCAAAGGTATTGTTGATGCATCAAGAAAGGTAGTTTGATCAGCATCACTCGTTACTTTAACGGTTGTGATAGCAATGGATGTTATCTCCTCTAATGTTGTCAGATCATCTAACGTTGTCGACAGTATTGTTGTTGCATCAACAAATGTAGTTCGCTCAGATTCACTTGTTACTTCATCAGTTGGGATATCTATTGAGGTTACCTCCTCTGCTGTTGTTAAATCACCAACTGTTGTAGATGGTATTGTTGTTATATCAATCAGTGTTGTTAGCTCAACTTCACTCGTTAAATCATTATTTGTGCTATCCATTGATGTTAGCTCCTCTAACGTTGTCAAATCATCTACTGTCGTCGATGGTATCGTTGATACATCAAGAAAGGTAGTTTGAACAGCGTCACTCGTTACTTCAACGGTTGTGATAGCAATGGATGTTACCTCCTCTAATGCTGTGAAATCATCTACTGTTGTCGACGGTATGGTTGTTGCATGAACAAATGTAGTTCGCTCAGATTCACTTGTTACTTCATCAGCTGTGATATCTATTGACGTTACCTCCTCTGCTGTTGTCAAATCACCAACTGTTGTTGATGGTATTGTTGTTATATCAATTAGTGTTGTTAGCTCAAATTCACTCGTTAACTCATTAGTTGTGATATCTATTGATGTTAGCTCCTCTACCGTTGTCAAATCATCTACTGTGGTCGATAGTAGCGTTGATTCATCAAGAAAGGTAGTTTGATCAGCATCACTCGTTACTTCAGCGGTTGTGATAGCAATGGATGTTTTCTCCTCTAATGTTGTCAAATCATCTACTATTGTCGACGGTATGGTTGTTGCATCAACAAATGTAGTTCGCTCAGATTCACTTGTTGCTTCATCAGCTGTGATATCTATTGTCGTTACCTCCTCTGCTGTTGTGAAATCACCAACTGTTGTCGATGGTATTGTTGTTATATCAATTAGTGTTGTTAGCTCAACTTCACTCGTTAAATCATTAGTTGTGATATCTTTTGATGTTAGCTCCTCTACCGTTGTCAAATCATCTACTGTCGTCGATGGTATCGTTGATGCATCAAGCAAGGTAGTTTGATCAGCATCACTCGTTACTTCAGCGGTTGTGATAGCAATGGATGTTACC
>NW_022696089.1:26191-26444 GCF_011630105.1 Anneissia japonica
GTTACTTCAACGGTTGTGATAGCAATGGATGTTATCTCCTCTAATGTTGTCAGATCATCTACTGTCGTCGATGGTATCGTTGATGCATCAAGAAAGGTAATTTGATCAGCGTCACTCGTTACTTCTGCGGTTGTGATAGCAATGGATGTTACCTCCTCTAATGTTGTCAAATCAGCTACTATTGTCGACGGTATTGTTGTTGCATCAACAAATGTAGTTCGCTCAACATCGCTTGTCACTTCATCAGCTGTGA
>NW_022696089.1:26529-28686 GCF_011630105.1 Anneissia japonica
TTAGTGTTGTTAACTCAACTTCACTCGTTAACTCATTAGTTGTGATATCTATTGATGTTAGCTCATCTACCGTTGTCAAATCATCTACTGTCGTCGATGGTATCGTTGATGCATCAAGAAAGGTAGTTAGATCAGCATCACTCGTTACTTTAACGTTTGTGACAGCAATGGATGTTATCTCCTCTAATGTTGTCAGATCAACTAACGTTGTCGACGGTATGGTTGTTGCATCAACAAATGTAGTTCGCTCAGATTCACTTGTTACTTCATCAGTTGTGATATCTATTGAGGTTACCTCCTCTGCTGTTGTTAAATCACCAACTGTTGTAGATGGTATTGTTGTTATATCAATCAGTGTTGTTAGCTCAACTTCACTCGTTAAATCATTAGTTGTGCTATCCATTGATGTTAGCTCTTCTAACGTTGTCAAATCATCTACTGTCGTCGATGGTATCGTTGATGCATCAAGAAAGGTAGTTTGATCAGCGTCACTCGTTACTTCAGCGGTTGTGATAGCAATGGATGTTACCTCCTCTAATGTTGTCAAATCATCTACTGTTGTCGACGGTATGGTTGTTGCATCAACAAATGTAGTTCGCTCAGATTCACTTATTACATCATCAGCTGTGATATCTATTGAAGTTAGCTCCTCTGCTGTTGTGAAATCACCAACTGTTGTCGATGAAATTGTTGTGATATCAATTAGTGTTGTTAGGTCAACTTCACTCGTTAAATCATTAGTTGTGATATCTATTGATGTTTGCTCATCTACCGTTGTCAAATCATCTACTGTCGTCGATGGTATCGTTGATTCATCAAGAAAGGTAGTTTGATCAGCATCACTCGTTACTTCAGCGGTTGTGATAGCAATGGATGTTATCTCCTCTAATGTTGTCAGATCATTTAACGTTGTCGACGGTATGGTTGTTGCATCAACAAATATAGTTCGCTCAGATTCACTTGTTACTTCATCAGCTGTGATATCTATTGACGTTAGCTCCTCTGCTGTTGTGAAATCACCAACTGTTGTCGATGGTATTGTTGTTATATCAATTAGTGTTGTTAGCTCAACTTCACTCGCTAAATCATTACTTGTGATATCTATTGATGTTAGCTCCTCTACCGTTGTCAAATCATCTACTGTCGTCGATGGTATCGTTGATGCATCAAGCAAGGTAGTTTGATCAGTATCACTCGTTACTTCAGCGGACATCTAGATGTGTATAAGAGACAGGCCTCTAATGTTGTCAAATCATCTACTGTTGTCGACGGTATGGTTGTTGCATGAACAAATGTAGTTCGCTCAGATTCACTTGTTACTTCATCAGCTGTGATATCTATTGATGTTACCTCCTCTGCTGTTGTCAAATCACCAACTGTTGTTGATGGTATTGTTGTTATATCAATTAGTGTTGTTAGCTCAAATTCACTCGTTAAATCATTAGTTGTGATATCTATTGATGTTAGCTCCTCTACCGTTGTCAAATCATCTACTGTCGTCGATAGTAGCGTTGATTCATCAAGAAAGGTAGTTTGATTAGCATCACTCGTTACTTCAGCGGTTGTGATAGCAATGGATGTTTTCACCTCTAATGTTGTCAAATCATCTACTATTGTCGACGGTATGGTTGTTGCATAAACAAATGTAGTTCGCTCAGATTCACTTGTTGCTTCATCAGCTGTGATATCTATTGTCGTTACCTCCTCTGCTGTTGTGAAATCACCAACTGTTGTCGATGGTATTGTTGTTATATCAATTAGTGTTGTTAGCTCAACTTCACTCGTTAAATCATTAGTTGTGATATCTATAGATGTTAGCTCCTCTACCGTTGTCAAATCATCTACTGTCGTCGATGGTATCGTTGATGCATCAAGAAAGGTAGTTTGATCAGCATCACTCGTTACTTCAGCGGTTGTGATAGCAATGGATGTTACCTCCTCTAATGTTGTCAAATCATCTACTGTTGTCGACGGTATGGTTGTTGCATCAACAAATATAGTTCGCTCAGATTCACTTGTTACTTCATCAGCTGTGATATCTATTGACGTTAGCTCCTCTGCTGTTGTTAAATCACCAACTGTTGTCGATGGTATTGTTGTTATATCAATTAGTGTTGTTAGCTCAACTTCACTCGTTAAATCATTAGTTGTGATATC
>NW_022696090.1:0-844 GCF_011630105.1 Anneissia japonica
AGAAAATTAAAATCTAATTCGGCTTTATTCAAACGAATAGATAACTTCTCGTATTTCCTTAATAAAGTAAGAGGTAAACTTCTTGAACTGAAATCCTTGATTATTGAACCAAATGGACGTAGGTTGACTAAAAAACACCACAAATCTTAGAAATAACACAAAAGATTTAATAAAAGACATGTTTCAGGTTTCACCAACCCATCATCAGTAATGATCATAAAAAACAAAAATAAACTACTATATATATGTATGTATATAGTATATCCAATGCCGTAGCCAAGATTTTCAAACAGTGCGGGACAATTCAGGGTGGACCCACTTTACGCGTAAATTCAAATAATGTGGACCCATTTTCTTAAAATTATACCCATTTTACGCAAAAAAAGAGAAAAATCTGGAGCCGTTTTCTTGAAACTTTATATTTATAGGCTAAATATTAGAAATCTGAAAAGAGGACCCATTTTATGTATGAAATTGCGAAATTTGGACCCAATTCAAAATCTACGCCCATTAGAAAAATTGTGTGGGACTGTCCCAACTGTCCCCATAGTTGGCTACGGCATTGAGTATATCGCAGTCACGGCATACACTTCTTTTATACACTTGCACGTGCGTGGAACAAATATAATACAAGATCAAGATAGCCGTTAACACTGTTAAATTATATATAAATCATCAAAGAAAGGTAAATATAATGCTCAAATAAAGGACATATGGTACATCGTGTAGCATAGATCTCAACGAATGTTGTCCTATAAATAAATAAATAATCAAATAAATACATGCACTATATTCATCTTTATTTGACGATTTATATACTGTATATATTATAAATTATATATAC
>NW_022696092.1:0-2798 GCF_011630105.1 Anneissia japonica
AAAAAAAAAAAAAAAAAAAAAATGCAACACAGGTGAAACTGAAGGAATTTAGGTGCTTACGCCAGCCTAGACACAATTTTAGTAATGATGAAGGTAGCTTTCTCATAAAATTTACAAAGGACTTTACTATTAAAATTAAAGACGTGAAATTTGAAGGTCTTTGAAGGTGTCTGTCCATTCTCTCCTTAGCGTTCTCTCATTTGATGCTTAAAAATTTAAAAAAAAAAATCAATAATTTGTTCTTATTTAAAAAGGGATAAAATACCAAGCGATTCTGAACTGTGTCGTAATGGTTAATGTACTCTTTGGTTACTTGGGGCTTTAGGCCTCATTTTCATTTTCAGAAAATTGTGCTAGAGGTCACACGAGGGATGTGTTCCCTGTTATCATGGTAACAAATTGAATTACAGATTATAATCGAATCAAGATATGCTATTAAAAGGATGATTTCAACCAAGACAACAGTGTTTTGATTAATATGGTATAACAAACAGCAGATTTGTTGCAAATTCTTCATAGTACTGTGGTACAGTGCTTGATCTTGTCCTCTGTCTGTAGTAGTCAGAGTGTCAGGGTGGCAGGGCCTCGGGCATCCAGTGTTTTTAGGGACGTTTGTTGTGCGTTTCTCCTTCGTGAAGTACTTCTGCAGTTAGTTCCTCCACAAAGGAATTATTCTGTCTTCCTTTTACAGCTTTGCCCATAAGGCATCCTTCAATTACTGCCCGAATTCTAACCATTATAAATAATGAATGTAAAACAGGTGTACCGTAGTTAATAGTTTTTAGTGCTTTGTTTACCTTATCACAGTATATTGTGTAATTATTGTTGCTATTTTATATATTTTTCTGCAAAATTACTGCTTACAAATATTATTTTAAGTAGTTAAAACTTTTAATAGGACTTGTTCTTAATTTACATGTTTTTGAATAATGAAATACAAGTTATACTGCCACTGCTATTCTACTGTACTGTAGTGTTTTTGTATACACAGTAATAGTCAATTTGCTCATCAGTTGTGCTTTTTATTGTTTATGTTCGAATAAATACAGTTAAATAGAATGAAAATGAAAATGCTCCAGTTTTGATTAATCAAACAAGTAACAGACATATCTGATCAAGTTAATGTTTATTTACCACATGGATTACTGAATGTAAATTATTCTACCAGTATCCTATCACACTAAGCCTAAATAATTTGTACAGTTTGGGGTTTCCTTCATCGTTGATGCTTGTCATTATATCTGCATGAATATCAAAGTTGAGATCAATTTAAATTTCATGTGTTTTTTAATTGCGACACCTTTTTGTGTCATAAATGAGCCTTCGGTGGATTGGGTTGTCAGTAACCAGAACTACAGTCCTGTACTGTAATCCTCTAAACCTGGTTTATAAGAATTGGAATAACTAGACTATGCCTAAACCTGGTTAAAAACTGAATTGATTATGATACTAATATACTGTTAGTTATTCTGCCAATTTAGTAGTTTACTGTAGTGAACCTCCTGGCCAATCATGAGAGTTCAATCTAGAATCGGTCTGAGAACTGGTCAAGTAGTACAGTACTGGTCAAGTATAATTAAAGTTGATGGTTCTGTGAGAGTTGTATAGTACTTGGACTATTATTAGGCCCTACTGTACTGTAATCATCCTATTTGCTTAACAAAAACACTAGTGGACAAAATACACGTCTGGTGGAGAAAAAAAAACAAAAACAAAATTTCTATCCCAATGAGTGAAAATATATTTAAATGTTATATTGTTGAGGATGTTACATTGAGGTTATTTTGTTATTATGAAGTGAAAACCACAACAAAGGAACAAATGGTGTCTATAATCCTATTACAGTAAAGCTTTATAAATCAAAATATTAATTTGTACTGTAATACAGATGTAATTATCATACAGTTTATCAACCCAAAATGGGTTTGCAATGTTTCTTTATTCAATAGTCTTTATTCATACCACCTTTTGAAATGCGATGTTTGATGTATTAACATCTCATTGCAAAGGGGGGAAAACCCCTGGAATATTAGCTTCCAAGGAGGTTTGATTATATTCAGAAGTCATACAAAATCAATACAAATGATATTGCACACAAGTTATTAAAATTATATGCAGTACAAATTCAAGTTACAGCAAATAATAACTGTATTATAGTATTATAGCTGACCAATTTCAAGAACTGTTGAATTACTGATCGTTCACGAATTGTGGAGGACACAGTGACCATCTGTCGAGTAGTGAAACGTTTACAAGGGTTGTCATTCTATTCGTATCTAATCCTGATTAATATTCATTCATATTGAGTTCTATATTACAAATGAGATGATTAAAAAAGGAATGGAAAATTAAGGGGACACATTCTGTTCATGTCTAATCCTGATTCATTTTCAATAATATTGGTTCTAACATTATAACAATAGCATAGTCTTCATGTAATAAAAGTACTTAAAAATAAAGGGGACAAATTCTATTTATGTTCAATTCTGATTCACTTTCATTTATATTGACTCTAACATACAGTAATTAAGAATAAGATGATTAAAAACACACAGCACACTCCACATGTTCAAAGATAAAGGGGACACATTCTCTTTCTGAATAGTATCTTTCATTCGTATTGGTTCTAATGTTATATTCAGAACTATTTAGAGAACAGAAAATGATTAAACCCACACAGCACACTTCACATAAGAGTGTAAAAATACTGTAGATCCTCTATTCATTATAAAATTGTTTTAATTCATATTTGTTCTAAAGTTTTTTTTTATCTTTTGTGGGGTCGTCCCACTTTTATT
>NW_022696093.1:0-957 GCF_011630105.1 Anneissia japonica
AATCAAAATAATGTTATATGGATAAGCAAATAATTATTTGTGGTGTGGCAACCTTGTCGTGGCATCGGACGATGGGAGTCTAGGCCTGTCAGACGGGAATTCCCCACCTCCCAAGCAAATTTGGAATGATGACGTCATCACACCGATGTTGATGATGATGAGGAGAAGAAAGATGATGAGGATGATGGTGGAAGAAGATGATGGTGATTACGATTGATGATAATGGTTGTTGATGATAATGATTGTGATGATGGTGATGAGAATGATAGAAAATGATTGATGAGAATGATGATGATGATTAATGTTGAGAATCATCCCTCCCATCCTCACCCTTGTCCTTATCTTCATTCTTGTCATCCTCATCTTCATCATCCTCATGATGATGGTAGTGACTGATGATGAAGAGGATAATGATGAAAATGATAATGGTAATGATGACGATGATGATGATGATAATAATGAGGATGATGGTAATGATGATTATGATTATGGTGATTAAGATAGGAATGATGATGAGGATGATGAGGAGAGGGAAAATGATGAGGTAGATGATGATTGATGATGGATGATGATGAGGAAAAAATGATGCTGATAAGGATGGTGAGGATAATGATGATAATAAGGAGAAGGATATTAGGATGATGAGTTTGATGATGATTATGATTGATCATAATGGTCGTTGATGAGGGTGATCATGATAATGATGAGGATGATTGATGAGAATGATGTTGATGAGGTTAATGATGACGAATCATGTGAAACATCCTGTCTGCCCCTCATCCTCATCTTCATTCTTGTCGTCCTCACCCTCTTCATTATCATCCTCATAATGAGGATGATGATTGATAATGATGATTAATAAGGATGATGATGTGGTTGATGATGTGGACAAGGATGATGATGATAGATGATGATTGTAATGAGGATGATGATGAGGATGATAATGACAATGATGAT
>NW_022696094.1:0-1130 GCF_011630105.1 Anneissia japonica
AATGTGCTCACTGCAAGATAGTCCTTGTTTTGTTTCAAGAGATCAGCAAGTCTGGTCATGAGTTCTGCTCGCTTGCTGACGTCAAGTCGTCGCCATGGAGACCCAAGCTTGAAGGCTTCTCTTGCCATTTTTACAGCAAGGTCAATATCGGCCTAATTTGAAGGTTTTTGTAAAAATATACACAAAATATCACCTGACAAAATATAAATATCATGATGTACTTCTTAAAATCTGTGATTTGCTTATATATGGGTATGATGTCGTCATATCGCATCACAACTGTAATGTATGGGCCAATCACATATAATAGGCAGATTCAAGAGATGGAGTGGGGGAGGGGGAACCAGCCAGCCAGTCCCCCTCCCCCTAAATGTTTAAAATTTGAAAAAAAAATAAAAAAAATTGCAATGAAATTTAAGTCTGAGAGTGCATCTAGAGATGCCATATCATCAAACTACTTACAGTACACAACTATCATTGGGCTGAGGTTTGTCAGGCCTATCTGTGAAAGTCCCTCTGTAGGCCTCCTCTATTCCCCTGGATCCACCATTGCAGATTTTCATATAAAGTTATATAGTGCAGCCTTTATAAAACTGAATAATAGTTACTATAGCTCAAGTGGCCTCTGAAGATGAGTTAACCCTTTGAAGTCCCAAGGGGGTCTATTCTAGGTAACTGGGGCCCCTTTAAGGGGTTTGAATAGTTTTCTGAAAAATGCATAATACATTTTTATGACTTTCTGCAAATGTTGGTTTGATTGTTGGGTAAAATGTTTTGGGCTTCTGAAAAATAGCAAAATTGTTTGACTTTTTGAAATAGCTCAAAGGTCATGTGCCCCAAAATTGCAATTTCGGGGCTCAAAAAGGGTACTTTTTTCTCCATAAACCACATGTAAACGACACTAAAAAAATTCCTATGCTCATAAATGTTACGCATTATGTGGAATATGTTGTTTTCTACAGAAATAAAATGTGTTTGGTTCAATAAAATTATGCTTTCATATTTATGACGATTTTTTTATGCCCAAGGTCACAAAGGTCATAATTTGGGGAACGGTCCCTATCACATGCCCCTCCACCGATAGAGGGCAAGTAAGCATTTCTTAAACAACATATTGTGAAAAAAGTCAT
>NW_022696095.1:0-503 GCF_011630105.1 Anneissia japonica
TATCCAGGGGGGAGCCGTGGAGCCGCGGCTCCCCCCCCCCCACCCCCTTTGTACACACTGTTAAAATTTTAAAGCTTATTCTTGAGCCAATACAAATTCTTTCCTGGGATCACTCAAAATGAATACTTCTAAACATGTATATCTGCATCAGTACCCGTTATACATAGGCCTAATAGAACACATAGGCCTAAGCGTGATTTAAAAAAATCTTAAATCCATAAATCTCAGGCCAGGTCTTTTAAAATAGAAATGCGATACTGTGGTTCAATTTCGTTTGATGATGATGACGATAGTAATAATTGATATTAATATTAATAACAATAAAAAGTGAAGAAAATTATTGTGCTAAATGCGAAAAAAAGTTGTGATTCGTTGATCATAATATAGTATATGTAGTTAAAGCTTAGTAAGCTATAATTAGCATAGGCGTAGATCCCGGGGGGGATGGAGGGGATATATCCCCCCCAATATTTGACAAGGGGGGGATGGTCCATTGTATCATC
>NW_022696096.1:0-698 GCF_011630105.1 Anneissia japonica
TGCGCACTGACACTCTTGCCTCGATATGATGAATAAAATGATTGTGGGTTGATGAACTATTTGATGTTAGATGTAAACATTATGATAGATTATTTCATCGTTGCCTTGTTGTTCTTCATAAGTAACACTTTGTTATTTCATAACCATATGCCTGTCTAGGCTTAGCCTAAGTGGACTAGGCTTCATTTTAGTTCACTAACACCGTAGTTGGTTCCTTGTATGTATTCAGAGCTTGGCACACAAGACACAAAAAGTACCAGGCACTCAAATTAGTGCTTGTTCAGGTTAGAAAATTTACATGGAAATGAAAATAACGACATCACGTTTGAATAATTGTTAAAATTACCATTTTGTGTAATTATAAGTGTTGTGACTGCTCTTGCTTTATAATAATAATAGTAATAATATTTATTTATTCGGCAAAGTAAAAGGAATAGGCACGAGCCCAAACAGTGAACTGCCCTTGCTCAATTAAAAATTGAATAGTAAGACTCACAACCTTAAGTTCTTTACAACAGATTCTTAACTGACCACGACATTCATGCGACGTAATGTAATAGTTGTTAATGTTGTGCTTTCAGAATACTGACATCTATACACCAAATATTTATTGTAGTTGAAAAATGATCTTTGGAATTCTTGTTTAATTGTTTACACTATCATATCTAATTATTCATTGATAGGAGTGTAAACTGTTC
>NW_022696097.1:0-739 GCF_011630105.1 Anneissia japonica
AATAACGTTAAAAAGTCCGATTGCGTACGTTTTTCAAAATGATAATGTATATTTTTCTTAATAATAAAATCAGCTTTGTTTTATTTATTTATTGACAATTCAATATTTTCCATTTCTGCTATAATAGTCGCTATTAAATCAATTTCAACGAACTACCACCAACGCCAATCGTTAAAATGAGCGGAATGTAGGTAAGAATGGCCCCGGAAAAAATGGCCCCAGAAAAATGGCCCCGGAAAAAATGGCCCCAGAAAAAATGGCCCCGGTAAAAATGGCCCCATATGACAGGTAGGTAAAAATGGCCCCAATGAAAAATTCGGTAATAGAAATGATATATATATTTTTTTAATCTTCAAATATTTAAATACTGTATAAGCAAGAATTGAATCAAGAAATAAAAAATGGCCCTCAATTATAAAATTAAAGAAAAAAAAAATAAATAAACAAATGTTGTAAAATACCTTGTAGCAAAAATTTAACATAAAGAATATGCATATTTGAGAACTAAAATAAATTAGTTTTTAGCTCCTATGAGTAGAGTCTAAGTATTTTTTTAAATTAATAATATTTTTAGATATTATTACTATATTTGCGGCAAATTATTAATATTATTATTATTATTAATGACTCTGATGGGAGGCTCTAAAACATTGATTCGGCACCAGTTTTGAACAACGAACTTGCAGGGAATGTTATAAACCATTTTTGCGAAATTTGAAATAAAAATTTCCAATAACGT
>NW_022696098.1:0-594 GCF_011630105.1 Anneissia japonica
TTAATTTATGAATATGCTTATATTATACTAAAAATTATTAATAATAACTAAATGTTTTTGAACGCCATTGTTATATTCTTTGAAATATTTTACAATAAATTAGTTACTGATTTTTAATTTACATTCATACTAAGTAATTTCTTTTTATATTCTCAGTACCTACAACACTACAGCCGACAACGTCAGTGACAACTGAGGGTACGTATGTTGTATATGCTTAAGTTTAATAATAATAACTAAATGTTTTTGATTACATTATTATAATGCTATGAAATGTGTTATAGTACATGAGCTACTGTTTAATAATTTCATATGCATTAAATCCTATTATTTATACTTCTTAGCACCTACAACACTAACGCCCACTACATCAGTGACAACTGAAGGTACGTTCTTAACTTAATATTATGTGATATATGATAAAGCTTATAAATAACAAATAAAAATTTCGCTTTTCATTGATTTATACCTTTGAGCTATGTCATAAGAAATTAGCTACTGTTTGAATTTTCTATAAGCAGTAAATCACATTTATTTATACCTTTCAGTACCTACGACTCTACCGCCGACAACGTCAGTGACAACTGAGGGTAC
>NW_022696099.1:0-1495 GCF_011630105.1 Anneissia japonica
TTCTACATACATTGTTTTTGTCACTGCCTAAACCTTGTTGTGGATGTTGCAACATCTGTGAAATGTTTGGAAAACTTGGTATCATTATTTAAGAAACTTCACTCATTTTTTTGTAGTAGCACTGTCCATTAGTGATGGATACAGAAGCAAGAGAGTAAGGGGCTGAAAATAATGGAAATTGGTACAATTTCGGAAACGTGATGGTTAGTGGCTGCATTTGGCTGTTGTACTGGAAGTGCTACAAGACGTCATTGATAATGACTCAAGTGCATCCCAATAGAGGCGAGTGGCTACATGGGTCATCTGGATCAAGAATTTGTATTATATTTACTCTTCATGCGTGAAATTCTCAATAAAGCCAAGAGCGCATAATATCATCTTCAGAAAAGAACAAATGACCTAACAGAGGCAATTGAAATTGTTGAATGATTGCGGGATGTTCTGTCGGCAATACGCAACGAAGAAAGGAGTTATTGAAGATTGCCAATGAAGTGTCTGATGAGCTGAAGTTGCGTGAAATGGCGATGCGACCTCGAAGACAAAGAGCCCATCCTGCGAGACTTCAGGAGTATATAGTAGAAGCAAACATCGATGAGAACGACGACGAAAACGTTTCTTACAGACGCAATGTGCTTGCTGTACTTGATCGCGTCATCAATGAATTGGACAGAAGATTTGGTGACAATAATAAAGAAATAATGAGAGAAATTACAGCATTGGACCCGAAATCAGAAAAGTTTCTCGATGAAAACTATTTCACGGCATTTGGACGTCTGTTTGGAGGCGAGGCCGAGGTGTTGAAAATTGAAGTAAAAACTGTTGAAGCTCATCCAAAAACCTTGATGAATTTAGATGTTTATTTAAGGAAATTTTGTGAAGCAATTTATGAGTTGGATCGCCTTGCTACCATTGCCTGTATGTTGCCTGTATCAACGGCAGAATGTGAGCATAATTTTAGATCAATGAGCCTCAGCAAAAGTGATCTTCGGAGTACAATGGTAGAATTGTGATTAGATTCACTCATGACACTTGGAATCCACCGATTTCAAGGTTCAAAACTTAAAACATGGACCAAGCAGTTGATCGCTTTAAGGCATGATATCCTCACTCCAGGATTGCGCTATGAAAATGGCAACGACATAGACCTATTCTATTATAGTATCTGTAGTACCCTGTAAATTGACCATGTTCAATACTGTAGATATTTTTCAGAGTGCATGTATGATACCAAAATGATTGACTATATATTTCTATTTCATGATAGTCTCACTATAATGCTTACTCATATTGCATCACTATTTATGTATATTTTCTGTATTCTTCAAAGTTAAAATGGTACAGCACCAGATAGTGTAAAATAACAATAATGTGCATTACTATTTTCACACTCTACCAGTCAACACGTTATTTTTGATGTTGACTAATTTGCAAAGAAACGTGTGGATGTGAATTACAGTTACAGTTAGAGTAGGCTACTTCTTTTCTCTTCATTAAT
>NW_022696100.1:0-603 GCF_011630105.1 Anneissia japonica
CTACAATCGGCCGATTTGGGTAGACTGTGCAGACAGCTAATAAATATTCATGACCTACCGCGGTACCACTTGAATTTTCTAGTTGGACCAGTTGAAAACCAGTTAGACCAGTTGGAAACCAGTAGGACCAGTTGGGATTTCCAATTGGTTTCAACTGGAATTTATACCTGATGGATTGGCGAAAAATGGAGCTCGGACAAAAAAAAACACGATGTATTTTAGCAAGTATTTGAAACCTTTAAATGATTTTAAGCTTTCGCCAAAATGTCTAAAAGTAGTTGGTTATTTTTTCACCAATCCAAAATAGTAAGGGTCGCCAGACGGGGCGATACCCAAAACATTTGTTATTGCCCGACACCAAAAAAGGTCGCCACTGGCGACCGGGCAACCGCTAATTTCTAGCCCTGTCAGTACAACTACTAAATAATAATTAAGTAATGATGATAATAATATTAAAATAATAATGATTAATATTATTATATATTTTAATATCATTATATTATATTTATTAATTATTATTATTATTATTATTATTATTATTACTATTATAAATATTATTTATAGGTCTAATAATATTTTTTAATATAACTATTCTTATTACTT
>NW_022696101.1:0-514 GCF_011630105.1 Anneissia japonica
GCAGGAAATTAAAAAGCGAAAAGCTGTTGCAAAATCTTGCCAAACATTGGATGGCTGGGTCAACACAAATACCGTGATGATAGAAATGAATGCCTACCACCCGATTTAGAAGAACAGTATGCGAACCAAAAGAAAGATGAAAACCCAGACCACGGTTGTCCTTTATAGATTGATTTTAATATGTTGTCCTTTGACTTTGTCAACCCACGAACTATAGAAATAGAAATAGGCCTAACATTAAAGATAATTATTTAGCCAGTTGAAAATCATTTATAAAATTTTAAAAAATGGGGAAATCTGGACAGATCTTCGATTCGAGGAAGGCGCGTGTTTATTACAAACGACGTTCTGGAGCCTGGCGTTTAGTCGAGGAGGGAGAGGGACCTTTATTCCAATAAATAGTAATTATTCACTGGTAATTCTTTGATAGGCCCTATCGCTATGTTCATGGACATATAGAGATTAACATGATAAAATGCCTTCAAATTAGTCTACTAGGAAGTAAGAAAGCAAA
>NW_022696102.1:0-1059 GCF_011630105.1 Anneissia japonica
TATGCCAGTTAGGGATGAAAATATAGGGTTCTCCTATCCTGAAACTGCTGACGTGCAGGAGAATTAGGTGATTTCCAACAAACGATCACCCTTTTTTTAAGTTGGACCCCAGGATTCCCCATCACCTACTGTACAAAACAAAACAGGGGTTTCAGCAAGGACTGTACATTACTGCCATTACCACTAATAGCCCATGGATGGCGCGGTCGGTTAAGGATGTGTTCTAAAGAACTTAAGGTTGTGAGTTTAAATCGCGTCTTGGTATTCAATTTTTTTTTGGGTAACTCCATGACTGCTGGTCAAGAGTAGTTATCACAAAAAATTATACGAACTCAAGCATATTATGACCCATGTTGCCAATAACTACGGACCATTGGGATCATCTTCTATAGTTAAGTTTAAAAATCTGTTGGATCTTAAAATCCACGATAGATGATTTAACTTTAAATTTATGTAACATCCTTTGTTCCTATATGGAACAAACATCACAAGTGTAAAGGTATGGCTTAATATGAAACAATGATTTAAATAAATATATTTATGATAAGTATACAGGGGTTTCCCTTAAGGTTTTTTTTAACTAGCCAAGTGGACCAGTGAATTAATATTTTTACTGGTCCTCAATCCCTTTCACTAGCCACTATCTTGCCAACTTCGGAAGGCCCAAATACCATATTTTTGACATTCTAATCATGCTGTTGTCTCTGTATGGGAAATTATGCCGCGAAATATAAATACAGGAATCTATTTGTATGTACAGTGCACTCTTACAATACGATGTTCGCTACGATGTTCGGTTTTCCGGAAAGATCGGTTTGTGGAACATTTCTATTGAATCCTTTCCGAATAAGGCAGGCCAGTTAGGGCCTAGACGCTAAAAATAGGCTTAGCAGCATAGGCTAGCCCAGTGAATTCGGTATGACTAGCCTACGAAAAAAGTTAACATTTAATATATAATACGTACAGTACCTGTTGTTTAGCTGTAGTGTACAAAAAATTGTATTACTGTACCAATAAAATGAATGCTTTTATATTTTTTTTACGTGCATTTTCGGTCTG
>NW_022696103.1:0-837 GCF_011630105.1 Anneissia japonica
TGATTGCCAATCCCTAATATTTTGGCTTAAAAGCAAAATTTTGGGCCATACTAAGCTAAAAAATTCTCTCCCAAGAGCCCAGAGATGTTTATTCCGGAACTCTGACCTAGGGTCTAGTCGGCCCTGAGTTTTGACCCACCTATCAGACACCCTGGGGCCACAACTGAACGACCACAATGGATAAGTATTTAACTAAGGTCTTGTCAGTTTTCAAATTTATAGAAAAAAAAAACAAAAAAAAAAAAACTAAGTGACTAAAAACGTCAGTATTTCCCATACCCCGATCCCAAAATTTGTATTTCAAAGCAATATTTCACTATTTCGTTTTTTGTTTACTTTGTTAATTATATGTATGTTTTATTGTATTCTTGTATGTATAATATTGTTTTGAAATTGTATTTGTACTTTAAAAAAATAACATTATTTTAATATTAAAAACATACCTTTTTCCCGCCATAGTGGACGCCGCATTGGAATTTGTCATGATGACGTCATCATTCCGATCAATTTTTTTTTATGAGAGTGATGAGTAATAATTTAGCCAAGTTGTTGTTATATTTCATATCCACAGTATATGTAAAAGTGACTAAAAGCATAAATTTATTCCCCCTACCCCCATCTTAAATAGTTTAAAATAGGGTATCTTAGGCCAAAATTTCAAAGTGCTGTAAAAAAAAATTGCCCAAGCCCTAGGCAGGGGATTTTTTTTTTCTGAGGTGTGTATGCTGATTCAGAAAACCAAAAGTAAATTTTCCTTTACCTTTTTCCCACCAAAGTTCATTTCAGCAGTTTTACAACCAGGCTATTAAAGACTTTATATCAACCGTCTAAATTAGC
>NW_022696104.1:0-602 GCF_011630105.1 Anneissia japonica
GACCCATTAAACACAAAAACTGCTCTGGCTCCCCCGACCCCACCGTGCCCCTTAGGCAGGCCCCTGGACCCCACGCCCAGAGAACCCCACGCCCAGAGAACCCCCCTTGAAATGACCTGGCTACGGGCCTGGATGCTTACGTTTCATGCTTTGTACAGAAAAGCCAAGTCGGCCAATCAGTGCGTTGGTATTAGACATCCACAGCGCGAAAGAGAAACAAGGAGGAACAGCTCTGTGTTGGCCAACGACAAGACATCAAGACAAGACAACAAACATGGCTGCGCCCATCAGTTAAAAACTGTAGCATGTTCACTTCTTACCTATGTGCAATATTTCACGAAATAAAATTTTAAAGATAAACTAAATAAAACAAATATTTCACGCTATTTCATAGGTAGGACAGCATAGATAAATTTATTACTGGAAATACAGTGGCGAGATAGTGCATGTGTATATTAGCGAGCGAGCCGTCCGGCCGTCTTTTGGACTGCCTACAATTATTTAGGACAACTTTTACCGTGACGGCTTGGCCTATTATAATCAGCTTGGCCTAGCCCAATTGGGCCGGGTCTACCTTTAGCAAATTCTTTATATATTCTTCA
>NW_022696105.1:0-789 GCF_011630105.1 Anneissia japonica
TGTTCGTCTTCTCTGCCATGGCGTCGAGGTTCGCTGGTTCCGAGTGTATCGTTACGTGATGATTCGCGAGTATATATAGGGATTAGTCAGCTGACGTTTTCTAAGTACCCATGACGTCATCGTTACAGGCCTATCGATGCTTTCAAATAAGGGCGTACGGATGACGTCAAGGTTCCAAGTACCCATGACGTCATCGTTATAGTTGGTTTATAAATAAGCGGCGGAACCTGTCCATCCATTAAAACTAAGCAATGGTTTCGAAACAGCTGAAGGACTGTCTCTTATACACATCTTACCTCGAGGATCGAGATGTTGTGGCTCTGAAGTACTTATGCCTGGATGAGAGCATCGGTCTCAGACATGGCGAATTGGAAAAAGTTACCAGAGGCATTGAGTTAATGAATAAACTAGAGGATAGAGCATTACTTTATTCATCGAGATTGGAATTACTTGTCAAGCTTCTGGGACTGATAAGGCGTTCGGAACTTCAACGCCAGGTTTTGGACTTTCGAGGGAGCACGAAAGGATTCGGTGAAAAGATAATTTCACCGTATAGATATGTAATTCTCTTTTTTTTTTAATCGTTTATCTTTAGAGTAAAAAGTTTTTTTTTTTCTCGCCAATGATTGCTGAGCTAATTTAATATTGTTTTTTCCCCCATAGGGCCATGATACTTGATTTTGCTTCTGGAATCAACGAAGAAGAGTTGAAATCGCTGAAACCTAGATTGAAATCAACCATACCCGCAAGAACTGTTGAACGACTAAAGGAAGCCATAAGATTGATGAT
>NW_022696106.1:0-1147 GCF_011630105.1 Anneissia japonica
TCTTGAGATATCGTGGTCACAAAATTTGACACAAAGAAAGAAGAAAAAGAAAGAAAGAAAGAAAGTAAGAAAGATTCTGACAATAACAAGAGGTGATCCGCTAACGTTAGCGGATCACCAAAAAGAAAGAAAAAAAGATTCTGACAATAACAAGAGGTAATCTGCTAATGTTACCGGATCACCAATAATACATCATACTATACTGTACATACTTTAACTATATATCACAAATTTTTGCCAATATTAGATGAAATCAACACACTGAATTTTCACTTACTCTTCTTTTTTCCTCTGCTTCTTTCATACATTGTTAAATTAAATTTATTTTACTAAACAACTTACATTCGCATAATATATAATATATAAATATATCATTTCGATATACAGTTATATATTCTAACGGGATTCAAGGCCTAGACCTATGTATACATTGTGTCTGTATTTGACATATTTCTATACTATATTTGTCCATATAAAGTGTGGGAATTTTTTAACATATACAATATTTAGTTTATTTGAATTTACATTATAAAAAGGCCATGTTTCTTCATTACTTTTTCGGATAAAAAATGGACAACAATGTAATATCTTCAACATCAAACTTATCAGTTTTGTTTGACATAGCTGATAATCCTAGTACGACCTTGTTTGATTTTATGTTTTTGCGCACAGTGAATATACTGTAGCTAAGCAAAAAATCTGCAACTCTCATTCTTCGGAAATGTTAACAGTGGGAATGAGAAGACAAAGAATGATAGTATTATTTGGTGTAGGACTAGCTAAGTCCTGGGGACCTGCCTGCTTTAGCCTAGATGGTGTAACTGTCGTTGTGTGCACCAAAATAATTTCATTATTGTCTCTGTTTTTCCTTTTTAACATGTTTTTTAAATTTTGCCTTCCCCATTCAATAGAAAGTTAGATTCGCCTCGGAATAGGTTTACCTACATAGATAGCAATTTATAAATGCATTATTATTATTATTATTATTATTATTGGTGATCCGCTACACTAGCGGATCACCTCTTGTTATTGTCAGGATCATCATCATCATCTTTTTTTTCTTATTCTTCTTTCTTTCTCCCCTTTCTGTTCGCACGATATCTCAAAAAATGCCACGAGTTACGCACAATCGCTGTCAGCAAACATT
>NW_022696107.1:0-1073 GCF_011630105.1 Anneissia japonica
CCTATTATATTGTGTAATAGAGTGTATCTGGCGTTATTTGAATTTGTTCAACCATGAAGCCTATGTGGTCTAATAGTTATGACGCTCGCTTCGACAGCGATGTCATAGGTTTGAATCCCGTCAGAGGCATTTTATTACACAGTTTCTTTAGTCCTTTATTTATAGGACAACATTCATTGAGAGCTACCGGTACGTACTGGTATGCTATAGCCCCGTTCCGCAACCTTTTTAGCCCACGACCCAAATTATATGTCAAGCACTCAGACGCGACCCATCGAACCCGAAATCAATAAATCACGTCCGTCGTTCTTTTTTCTTTTTTTTTTTTCCGAGCGAGGGATAGCTGGTACTAGAAGATACTACCCACTTGATTCTATTGGCAAAAGATACTATCACCCATAAATCAATTTAATACCCATAAAAATTAAAATATAACTTTGAATTACTAATTTAACAAACCTATGTAAATTATCACATTTTCAAATACGGTAAAAGTTTGTAAAAATTAATGATTTACAGACATTTTAACATAGGCCCTACATAAAATCCTAGATTTGCTGCCAGGAATCTGTGGGTTATGCGAAGACATAGACACATTTTGAAACATTTTCAAAGCCAAACACAGTTGAAATGAACAAAACTAATACTTTCAGGCTGTCAAACAAATCAATGTACCTGATTATATATTCTACATAATAATTAGCTACACTTGGTCAATATTACAGACTTACTATTGCTTTACTAACCTTTGGTTAAACAAATCACGGTATTCAATTATATATTCAGAATAATAATTAGCTACATTTAGTCCAGATTTCAGAGTTACTATAGTTGGTCAAACTTATTGTCAAACAAATCAATCTATCTATTTAATATTCAGCATAATAATTACCTATATAGATAACATCTATGCAAGTATGAAGTTTCTTAGAAGTTTTTTTTTTGGTAATAAATTTGTTTTTGATTTGTTATATCTGTTTATACTTTATATACTTTAGCACATAGGCCCTTTCATATCACAACGTGCTCACACAAATACGTGTGAGCATGGGTCATCTTCCAGTACAATACTG
>NW_022696108.1:0-983 GCF_011630105.1 Anneissia japonica
CGAAATACCCAATTAATACATGGAATATCCTATCTCCATCGGGGCACTATTTTCTATTGCGATGTTTGTATTGCCGATCTATAGCGCCCTCTATCGGTTTTGTATCTAGCTAATATAGGCCTCTCCAAAGGGCTCAGAAGGGTATCCGATCATTTCGGTCGCGCCTTCATTTTGGTCGCGATATTTTTATTATGCAGTTCGGTCGCAGTGTATGGCGCACCAATGATGCGACCGCAAATCTGGAACAAGGGAGCTCCCCAGTATAGTATTTTTATAAACACAAAACTTACATAAAACATTAGTTGACTATAACAATTATTTATAAATTACTGTACTATAATATTATAGTTTACTGTATGATTATTATTATTACGTGTATCACTTGGTGTTACTTTTCTTTGTTTACAGAAATAACAAAAATGTTACAAAGTCGTCAACTTGGTTTGAGACATTTCTCTTTAACGTTTGTTGCGATATGCATAAATTGAATGGAGATGAAATAAATATAGTTCAGTAGATTAGTTTTTCATATACAGTATTTGTTTTCTTGTCTGTTACGTTTCCATTTATCTTGAATGTTCATGTTTATAATTTGTTAAATGAACATACTGAATGATATATGATGAATGAAAATGAAGGAAATATATAGTATTTTCATATTTATTTTCCACAATTTTCAATATATTCATAATTAAACACCGTACATTTTAATGGGCTATTTCAGGCTTCTTTTATATTCATAAGCCCGACAAATGACTCTTTCTATTCCTATTCTATAGTTGCGCTAGAATTTAATTTTCCAAGGCACTCTTGAGGTGAAGCAGCATAAGGTTTTATATTTTCTTGTTTGTTTTATTTCCATTTTTTATACATACTCTGATGTTTATAAAATACATAGTAAAATGCAGTTTTAATACTGTATAAAATTTTAAATACATCTTTATAGCCACATTCCACGGTTTCGGTCTTCGGGGGGGGGGGGG
>NW_022696109.1:0-1078 GCF_011630105.1 Anneissia japonica
ATGTAGGCCTACAGCATCAAAGTGACCAGAGGAAAGCGCATCGCTTTTTTAAGCATTCTATACAAACAAAAACTTTCCAGTGAAGGCCCCTGACCCCCTCCAAATTACCCTACCACAACATTGCAAAGGCCTTTAGGAAAAGCGTTGCATCAGCTAAATTTTGCAAAATTAGGGAAAAAAATGTATTCAAATTTAAGTCTGACAGTGGCATTTCTGGCCCTTAAGAGGTGCCATAATCTGGGGCGGATGCAGGATTTGGTGGTAGGGGGTGCGTGCACAAATGTTGAAGAAATTGTACCTGTAGATGGCCGGAAATGACATTTATAATAGTAAAATTCATCATCATCACATCATTAGACCTATATCATTATATTATAGTCAAAATGAAGCGCCAACAAATGTTCATGATCTTTTTTTAACGATGGTTTTAGGCAACCATAGAGATCTAAGACAATTCACTTGTTTCATCGTCAACGATTCACTGTTTCATCATCGACGATTCACTTGTTAAGTTCATCGTCGACGATTCATTTGTTTCATCATCGACGATTCACTTGTTTCATCATCAACGATTCACTTGTTAAGTTCATCGTCGACGATTCATTTGTTTCATCATTGACGATTCACTTGTTTCATCATCGACGATTCACTGTTTCATCATTGACGAATCGCTTTTTCATCATCGACGATTCATTGTTTCATCATTGACGATTCACTTGTTTCATCATCGACGAATCACTTTGTTCATCATCGACGATTTACTTGTTTAAGTTTCATCATCGACGATTCACTTTTTTAATCATCGACGATTCACATGTTTTTCATCGACGATTCACTTTTTTAATTATCGACAATTCACTTTTTATCATCGATGATTCACTTTTTTCATCATTAACAGTTTACTTTTCATAATCAACGATTCACCTTTCCAGTATCCATAATTCACATGAATCCGATTTGAGAAGATTGGAAAGGCCATCTGTGGCTATCTGTACTCATAAAAGCATACATAGGCGCCAAAATACAGTTTCTGAAGATAGGCTTTCCACGAGCATAAAAGTGCAAGGCAAGATGCTTG
>NW_022696110.1:0-870 GCF_011630105.1 Anneissia japonica
TAAGTAGTAAAAATGTATGTATTGAAACGTCTAGTCTTGCCATATCCGACGTACTATGAAACTATTATACAATTATTTTAAACATTTCATTGTAATAGTTTCTGTAAACAGAACCAACTATATATACTTATAATTTTTATAATTTAAATTCTTAAACACTTAAAATAAAAACGTAAGCCCATAAGTAGTAAAAATGTATGTATTGAAACGTCTAGTTTTGCCATATCCGACGTGCTATGAAACTATCATATAATTATTTTAAACATTTCATTGTAATAGTTTCTGTAAACAGAACCAACTATATATACTTATAATTTTTATAATTTAAATTCTTAAACACTTAAAATAAAAACTTAAGCCCATAAGTAGTAAAAATGTATGTATTGAAACGTCTAGTCTTGCCATATCCGACGTACTATGAAAATATCATACCATTATTTTAAATATTTTATTGTATTAGTTTCTGTAAACAGAGCCAACTACATATACATGTAAATTAAATTCTTGAAAACTTAAAATGAAAACTTAAGCCCATAAGTAGGAAAATGTATTGAAATGTCTAGTCTTGCCATATCCGACGTATTTTTAAAAACCTACCACACCACTATTTTAAACAGTTCATTGTAATAATTATTGTAAACAGAGTCAATTATATACTTGCATTTTAAATTATTAAAAACTTTAGCCTCTAAGTAGCAAAAAGTATGTATTCAAGCATCTAGTCTTGCCATTTTTTTTTTGTAAACTTGAGCCTATAAGTAGCAAAAATCATTAGTTTTTATTGTGATCCCAGGTGCTTCCGAACAAAATTATTAATAACTTGGAAATACCTAAAATATTAAAAAAAATAATAATAATCAATGATTTAAC
>NW_022696111.1:0-748 GCF_011630105.1 Anneissia japonica
TACAGAGACGTAAGCATGACTATTTAACGCGATGCCTGTTTGATTTACTTTAACTTGACAAAAAATTTACGAATATTTGAATGCTGTCTTTGTCGCGACAGTTGTCACCATGTTCAAAAACCTGCCGTATAAGAATGATAAAATGTGTTGGCTGCTACCACAGCTCTGATTATCCAGGGTAGGGGGTCAGTTACGTCGAGGGCATTAACAAAGAGTATGGCTCCTGCGCCGTCCACTTGTTGGTCAGTATGATCACCTTTTAGTGGAATTAAATAGAGTTATCCAAAAGGTTACAAAAACTTTCTCCGTGTGAGCAATGCATTTTGTAATGAGTAGGTGGCGCCGTCCACTTGTTGGTCAGTATGAACACCTATTAGTGGAATTAAATAGAGTTATACAAAAGGTTACAAGAACTTTCTCCGTGTGAGCAATGCATTTTGTAATGAGTAGGTGGAACCTGTTGGACTTCGTATACAAAAGAAAAAAGATAATTTTGCGGAAAATCCTGACACGATGCTGGTACGGTAGACCAAGATTTTGTTCACGGCTACCATAGAGTACGATTTTTGAACATTCCAAAAAAATCGTGCTCACGATGGCATGAAGATTCAGCACGATGGAATACGATGAATTACAATTGACCACGGCATTTAGTACGAAACCATTGAGATTTTCAAAACTTTAACCAGAGCCTTGCAGGCGTCAACGTTCCTATGCATGATACACGACTTTTAGAAGTATATATACG
>NW_022696112.1:0-1316 GCF_011630105.1 Anneissia japonica
ATTTAGAAACGATTGTCAGTCTCTGAAAAACGACGAAAACGTCGGGAGAAGGGAGAGAGCGCTCCCCAAGGAGCAGTTGGACAAAGCGAAGAACGATTACCAAGTTCTGAAGAACATGCTTCCGGACACCGTGAGGTTGTGCAAGCAGTACAAGTGCCTGTCCGATATGAACTCGCTGCTGAAGGCTCAGTGCGAATCGTACAAGGAGGACTTTAAAAACGAGCGCCGCGATCGAGAGCTTATGGCATCCCGAAGCAAGGCGTCCAACGAACCGAAGATCAGGTCCTTCATCAGGCAGCTCCAGCAACTGCTGCGGAGAGGATACGACGACGTGGAGGTGGACGGCGCCGGAGGCGGAAACGACGGAGATAGCAGCAGCGACGAAGAAGATCGCGGTGTGTGTGCTGCTCGTCCGACGAACGGCATTTTCGATCGGTCGATCCCTCCTCACTCTGTCGACGTCGAACTGCTCGCCGCGTGCGACAAGCTGCTGGCGCAGCACTGAGAGAATGTGTTTTGAAAAACCAATAAAAGGGGAAAGAAAAACAAAATTGTTATTAGTTTCGCATTTTTTTTCTTTTCTATCTAACATCTATCGGTGGAAAACAAATAAGAAAACAACTATGGACCTGTACGACTTCTCGGGCCACTTAATGGACGGTGCTTTCTGAAGCGTTTACTCGGCGATCAGAAGAGCCGACGGACTGCCGGTCGCCGTGAAGGTAGTGAAAAACTCATCGGCGTCCTACCTGACGAACGAATCGGGCGAAACGATATTGGCGGAGGCGCACTTCCTACGGGTGGTCTCGGGGATCGAGGGTTGCATCGGATTCGTGGACGTTTACCAGGTCAAAGATTGTCATTTACTCGTGATGGAACGGCCGCTTCGGAGCTCCGACCTATTTCAAGTTCTGTAGAAAGTCGGCAGTATCCCGAAGGAGAGATGCAGATGCTTCTTTCGGCAAATCGTGGACGCCTGCGTCGGTTGCTTGAAACGAAACGTAGTTCACGGAGACCTGAAGATGGAGAACGTGATCGTCGATCTGGACACGGACAGGATCAAGCTGGTGGACTTCGGTTTCGCCAAATTCGTCGACGACCAACCGATCGCCAGCACTTTCGGAACCCCAGATCATTACCTTCCTCCGGAGATGCTGAAACATCGATTCATGTATGCCGTTCCGGCGATGATCTGGTCGCTCGGAATCATGCTGTTCGAAATGATCACCGGAGAAGAAGTAGAACGCGGCTGTCGACCGTACTTGCAGTTAATCGACGACGAGGAGCTACTTTCGCTCCTCGATCGAATGCTGGCG
>NW_022696113.1:0-973 GCF_011630105.1 Anneissia japonica
GAGAGTGGTGCGTCTTTCTCAGGTGCCCCATCCCTCCTGCCAACAGTCCTGAGGTCAAGACTTTTAGCATAGCCCCATTTTAAAAATAATGGATCCGACACTGAATGGTACCGACACTTAATGGAATAGACAAGTGCTTTAGTCCTTACCTGAAAACTGTTTAATATATCTTGGTGTGTCTCACCAGTTTGGTAACAATTTGTAGACGATTCTTCTAACTGTTAAAGAAAACAAAATGTAGGTTTCTTAATTGCTCATAGTAATACTGTTTTGTTCAAGAAGAAATTGTAAGTTTCATTCAGAAATATAAATGTTGCATTATGGGATGTATTGTTATTCGTAATTATTATTTTTAAAGTTTTATTATAGTAAACAAATACTGTATAATCAAACAAGTCTCACTTGGTCTTTCAATGATTCGAGGGCGCTTTCTATTTGGTCTGAAATGGTACTAGTTTGGTCGAACCAGGGACTGAAGACTTCAGTTGTATTAGTGACGAAGTTGAGAGTTTGTCTGTACGTCGACCCCTTTTAAGTATACAAAAATCAATATTATGATATGATATAACAGAGCAGTTATACTAACAAGTTTCTAAGCTGCACCCGTTCATTGAAAATATATTTGTATTTTTCGTGCGTTCATGCAATTCACTGGTACCATGATAAGTTTACAGACTCAAGAGGGCGCAAGAAATTTCATTATTTCATAATAAATACGGTATTGTTATTACGTCTACCATTATCATTGCAGTATTACTATTTACTTTTCTATTGTTATTATAAAAACTATCCTTAAATATTGTCGTTGTTAAGCGCTTAGGAGTATCTGCATTTAATGTTATATATATGTGTGACTGATTATTAATATAATTTTAATAATACATGCACATACACCAATACACATACAGTGTAATTACTATTATTATTATATGTTATATGATAATATATATTATATGCTTTAATAGAAAATATT
>NW_022696114.1:0-668 GCF_011630105.1 Anneissia japonica
TCTAAAGACACTGCAGCAAAAAATTGTCAACATTATATAGGTAACACACGTTCTGTTAAAAAATAATACAAAATATTAATTAAGCTTTACTTTTCAAATTAAGTTACTTTTTATAATTAGCATTTGCATTTAAGGATTTTAATTAAGTTTGATTCGTCTTTGTATTGTTACGTTTGATAAAGGCATGTACATAGCTTTTTCATAATTTTTACTTTTGCTTTTCAGATTGATTTAATTCACCATATATTAATTCTCTATTCGAGACATTAAGGCGAAGTTCTGAAAGGAGGGGTGAATGTAGCCACAAGTTGTTTAGTATTTAATCTAACAGTTAACTTTTGTATACCAACGTTCCGGTCATTACCCTTAATCATATTCCGATGGTGTAGTTTACCGCATATTGACTTTGACGCTTATTCCAGATTATACCTAAAGTTTATGATTTCATGTCCTTATCTCAGTACATGCTTCCTGTCTTTTTCTAACTTTGATAATACTGTAATAATAATATCGTACGCATTCGCCGTAAGTCTTACGCATTCCAATCAAATCTTACGCAAACACTGGCAAAACATACGCTTATCCTAAATAAATATAACTAATAAAATAAATAAATAAATAAATATATATATATATATATATATATGTATATATACGACTATATACTA
>NW_022696115.1:0-679 GCF_011630105.1 Anneissia japonica
TAATAATAACTGATGTAATAACAGTAATAGTAGTAGCAATAATAACAATAATAATAATAATAATATAAATCAATAAAATACATTAGCAGCAGCAGCAGCACCAACAACAATAATAATAATAATAATGAATAATAATGTTCCATAGATTTATAATAATTTTACATTTAATTTGCATTCAATGTTACTTCGGAACACGTTCGAATAATGCATACAATAATAAGTAATAATAATATAATAATATAAATATGATTAAATACTTTAACTGTACAGTTTACAGTGCAAGGATCACCCGAGGATCGTACGGTAGGTATTAATTGTTTATATGATGTACAATATATTATACAGTCGGGCCCTTAGATTATCTGCATATGATTCCATTAAATCAGCATATAGCCTACGATAGAAAAGCAAAACCCCGAGTATCAAAAACATTTTAGATTTCCTCCCTGGATGAATAATTTACCAACGATCTACGTAGACTTGCAATCTATGCCTTGATTTAACCTACTGAGCACTGCTCTCAAAGTACACGTGCTCCAGCTAACTTTATTTTCTTTGTTACACGCATGCGTAGTACTTCATTCATGCACCAAGCACTGGTCATGATCTCATCTCAGTCGTAAGTTGTTGTTAATTGTTACTAACTTTAGGCATACATTTCAATCATCACACCCCGCTG
>NW_022696116.1:0-1057 GCF_011630105.1 Anneissia japonica
TTAACCTTTATTGGTGATGTCATTAGTGATCAAGGAGTTCAGCCTGACCCACAAAACATATCAGCTATACAGAACATGGGGAGACCACAGAACAAGACAGATGTACAGAGATTTTTGGGAAAGGTGAACTACATGGATAAGTTTATCCCAGACCTGTCTTCAAAATCAGCACCACTTTGAAGCTTACTTGACAGAAGAAATCAATGGATGTGGCAAGATGCACAAGAACAAGCCTCGCAGCTGCTAAAAGTAGCTCTTGTCACAGAGCCAGTTTTGCATTTCTACGACACAACAAAATCTATTAAAGTCTCTTCAGATGCCTCACGCGATGGTCTAGGTGCTGTACTCTTACACAGTATAACGGAATCTGGGCTCCTGTGGCATATACTTCAAGGGAAATGTCGGAAGGAGAGTCTAGATGTGCCAAATTGAAAAGGAACTGCTAGCCGTAGTCTATGCATGTGAACAATTTCATCAGTACATATATGGACAACATATAGAAGTGGAAACTGATCACAAACTCCGATTCCATTGTTCAAAAAGTCCCTGTGTGATTGTCCATTGAGAGTTCAACGATTGCTAATAAGAGTTCAAAGATATGACTTAATGTGTCCTTCACCCCAGGGAAATTTATGTATACGGCAAATACGCTCTCAAGAGCAGTAGATCAACAAGCTGAAAGAAAAAGTAGTACTGAAGAGGACGTTGTCAATTATGTAAATATGGTTACTGTGTCAATACCTGTCTCCTCACAAAGCAAGACAGAATTTGTGAAGGAAACAGAAACAGATTATGAAATTATGAAAGCGTTATGCAAACGTGATATTGTCAGGCTGGCCGAACAAAAAGAAAGATTGTCCTGATAATCTACAAGAATATTGGACAGTGGGGGAAGAGTTGTCCGAAGCTGATGGCTTGCTTTTTAAGGGAAATAGAATAATCATCCCACTTTTCACTGTGTAAATGAATATTGCAGAAAATACATCATCTCGGTGTTGAAAAGTGTAAGCGGAGAGCAAGGGAAGTAGTGTATTGGCCGCGTATAAATCAAGATATA
>NW_022696117.1:0-640 GCF_011630105.1 Anneissia japonica
TCAGGAGTTAAAACCATTCTCGGTCTGTCGCCCTAGCTTGCATTGTTTAATGGGCTGTGAAGTGTTTGCGCTGTTTCAGGTGCAAATAATTAATAATAAGAATAATAATAAAAGTGACCACCTTACCTAGAAGTGGCTTTCGGGCCTTGTTTCGGGTGAATTGTGTAAACAAATTATTTATTTACGTAGACTTTGACTTTCTTCACCATGATAAAGCCGACTGCTGCTAATATCTAAAACGAATGTCCAGATGTTTCAATAATTAAATATGAAATGTAAGCTTGTGTCAAGAGCAAGGGTCATATAATGTTGTTTGATATAAGCACTGTAAATACATTAGTTAATTGTAACACAAACAAAAAATGCATTACACACTAGATAGTACTAAATTAACACTGGGGTACAGACAGAGGTACAGACAGACAGTTAGGCCGTTAGTGCGTTATACTTAAGCCCACATACCTAAATTCATAACAGTTTATGCCTACATATAGGCCTACTGGACTCCAAGACTGGAAATGAAAACCTAATTAAATTATGTAATAGGGTTTCATTTCCATTCTAATAGGGTTTCTATTTCCAGTACATGTAGGCATAAACTGTTATGAATTTAGGTATGTAGGCCTAAGTATAACTAGGG
>NW_022696118.1:0-768 GCF_011630105.1 Anneissia japonica
TCGGGTCTTCGGTCTTCGTTTTGTAGACACCCATATAGGGTGTCTATATGGTGTCTATAAAACGTTTTATAGACACCCAACAAAAGGTTCAGAAGAAAAATTTTGCCATTCTTGTGGTGAATCTTTAATGGAGGACTCAACTTCTAATATTAATACACGAAAACGGCCAAGTCCAAATGAAAGTCCATCATCAAGTAGGCCTAAGCTTGCTCGTCTCTCATTTGAGGCTTTCAGAGATAGGAAAGAAAAGGAAAGGAGTACTAGATTCACCAAGAGAGCCGTGTCAACGAAAATAGAGAAAAACCCCGAGGTCACCTTACAGATCGGTCTTTTAACGTGATGGTGTGCTGAAAAGTGTCAGGGGATCAACTCTTCCCTTGAAAGTAAATCCTTTGATAGGAACGGAGGAGCTCTTTAAAAAAGGGGCCGAAAACATGATCAAGTTTAACAAAGAGCTCATCAGCTTCCCAGAGGCTTTTACTTTATTATACCCTGACAGAAGTGTAGTGCAATTTTTGCCAGGTAGTGAGGAGGTATTTTCCTTACAAAGATACAAGGAAGAGCTAGGAAAATCCTACCAACGGATTACTTTGTATTTATGCCTCAAAATCGATTATAACGAATGAGCTGAATTTGAGTCTTCTTTTTAGCATCTCTCATCTGACCTGACCTCAGTCTGTTGTCAACATAGAGATATAATAAGAATAATAATAGCTCTATGGTTGTCAACTAGTATGAAATGCGCGCAAAGGCTTTTCCATTTTGTTT
>NW_022696119.1:0-520 GCF_011630105.1 Anneissia japonica
TATATATTAAATATTAATGTTGTACAATCCAGTAGTATTGCATTTGTTTTACTTTTTCAAGTACACAAAATTATATAAACGCCTCACTCGAATAAACTCCTCATTTCAACAATAAACGCCTTGGGGCGTTTATTCGAATAAATATGGTTATTTATTTTTTTATTCTCCATTTACTGTTGAATTTTCTATTCTGGATGCACCATAATTTTGGATAATTAATATTATTATTATTATAATTATTATTATTATTATTATTATTATTATTATTATTATTATTATTATTATTATTATTATTATTGTTATTATTATTGTTATTATTATTGTTATTATTATTGTTATTATTATTTATTATTATTATTATTATTATTATTATTATTATTATTATTTATTATTATTATTATTATAAATACTAAGATATCTATATTTAATATAGTCTCTATTTAAAATAAAGATATAATTTAAAACCAAACTAAGATATCTCTATTAATAGTGATATCTTAATTTTAAATAGAGATATCTT
>NW_022696120.1:0-1255 GCF_011630105.1 Anneissia japonica
TAATGTTGTACATGGAGAGGTCAGCCTTAAAGTGCTTTGAACTTCTTTGACCTCCATTCACACACATGTTTATTTCTATATTATTTAAGTAATTTTACCTATATTGTATGTTTATTTGTATCGGATTTGATGTATGTGGAAAAAATTAAATGAACAAACAAACAATAAACACTAATAATAATAATACTAATAATAATAATAATAATAATAATAATAATAATAATAATAATAATAATAATAATAATAATAATAGTTCAATGAGACTAATTAAAAATATTTTGCGTTCTGTTATGACAAATGCTCGTTTGGAAGGCCCTCATGATGCTTGGAATACATCGCGATAGGGGAAGCAACCTCGACCTTGACATCGTGGTTGACAGATTTCGTGCAAAATTTCCAAAACGTGGAATTTCGCTTTGAAGAAAGAGGATTTGAAAGTAAATTAGATGGTTACATTGCAAACTCTTTGTTTCTTGTTTTATTCGAAATGTTTTGGTTTTGGAAGCAGATTTCAACATTATAAAACAGCTTACAAGAATTCATATTCTAGTAGCTCGATGCCTATCAAGTAAGTAATAAAAAATTGCCATAATTCGCCAAATATCCGTGACTGCCAGGGGGTGAAGCCCCACTGGAACCCCACCGCAGTGGCATAAGCAAGAATTTAGTCTAATGAAACTTGTTTATCATCTTGATACCTTCCGTCGAAAATTGACCATACCGTCGTCCCCACCGATCGATCTTACGAGACGTTGTTATGTGGGTGTTTTATAGATTATTGAGAATGGTAATATCACCGGAAAAAAAAGGATAAAACCACAGTTGAATGACCAACAAAGACAACTGAAGATAATAGGTCGTCATTAGAAGTTATTTAGTATAACTTTATTCGGAAAATTAATCTCAAAATCGAGTTGCCGTCCCCGGCGTTGTCAGTGACGTCGTATGATTTGTGTGCGATTTTTACCAATTAACCCCTAAGTAAGAAATACTTGAGCCATGTAGTACCTTGCAAATCAATCCAGAAGCCCGGTAGTTTGTTCCTTGTTTATTGGTAGCGTCCCTTCACTGCAAAAAAATAGTTTTTTGGGAGTTGCGTCCCCGGTGACATCGTGAGGGCATGTTGAAGGCTGGTTTTCGATTTGGTGGCACATCGATTGAGTATTTTCATTCATCTGGCCACATAAGTCAGTGATGTATCTAGATGTCTTGAAATGGGAGGGGGTGGGGGCTGATAGGGAGGACGAAGGTGAGG
>NW_022696121.1:0-633 GCF_011630105.1 Anneissia japonica
CGAAAATATACAATAGTAGTCAATATGCTATTATTGCATTACGTTTTTGTAAACAAATTAGGGCACAAAAAAAAACGAAATTAATTTTTATACATTAAAAATTAACGTACGCCTATTTTTCGTGCGTTTTAATAAGCAGATGTTGATGCGTACATACAGAACAATGCGTGAAAATACAGAACAACACACAATGAAATAAAACAATATTCACTCACAACTTTGAACTTGAACAAATTGAATATAGGCCTATCCATTTCCTTATAACTACTACAGCTTTCAGGCTATCTTTGAATTTTGAATTTCGTCTCCTCGATGTTATCTTGGAATTCCGTCTTTCCAAGATAACATATCTTGAAAAGACGTCTTTCCAAGATAATTTATCTTGGACTTCCGTCTTTCCAAGATACGTTATCTTGGAATTCCGTCTTTCCAAGATAAATTATCTCGGAAATCCGTCTTTCCGAGATAAATTATCTCGGAAAGACGTCTTAATAAGTATTTATTCCATGTTTCCATGATAATTATCTTGGAAACACGGAAACGCGGAAGGTCACTTTAAGCTTCCGTAGAATTCACAAATTCAAGAAGTAATTTATATACTAAAGTACATGTATAGATATTATTGTAGCCTTT
>NW_022696122.1:0-531 GCF_011630105.1 Anneissia japonica
TCAACGGTAGCTTTGATTAGATATTTTATATATATATTATGTATTTATGTATAAGCTTATATATAAATATGTGTATGTATGTGTGTGTGTATAGTTTAAACACGACCAAAAAGTAGAAAGAAATTCGTTCGAAATAGGCATATAGGCCTATTTATGGTACTCGTATAGGTACTGTATTTATAATGCGCCTCTTCCTGGAGGATACAAAGCGCAGTTTTTTTTTTCCTAGCATGGTCATTGGGTCCACATGCAAACGGTGTTGTGCTGGTAATCAGTGCAGGGGCAGGCAACCCCACCAGGTACGCATTTGTACATTATACTCCTGGGTGGAAAAAATCAATGCAGATAAATATTAAATATAATGTTTTTTTATATACTGCATTAAATATAAATATAATGTTTTATAACAATAAATGTCGTTTGAAAAAAAAAAATAAAAAAATAAAACACAACGTTTAAAATGCGTCAGCTAAATCAAGCACTTAAAGATGGAGGATTATTATGCGCACCTGTTGTTAAAGTCGATTTACA
>NW_022696123.1:0-1313 GCF_011630105.1 Anneissia japonica
TCATGCCATAAGTTGAACGAACGCTGTATTTGCAAGGTTCAAATAGTGGGCCTATAAAACACAGTTTATCTCACAACAAACACGACGAGGTATGTGCGCGCAACGGATCATTTAATGGCTGCCACCGTCAATCAACATGCGGCGTCGCTTCTCACGACTAAATCTTCTCTCATTATTTCTGCACTGTGCAAATAGCAATTGAAATTTAGAAATATAAGTACAAAATGACAAAATAAGCCTATATTTGGGTTTCGGTTGCAGAGATATTTTATAAGATAATATGTTGATAAGAACTAACGTTCCAGTACTAAACACTTACAATACTTTCAGTTTGCATGGCCTGTCCACCTGGTATGTATTCGAGTTGGCACAGCCCCTATGACGCGTGCCTACCGTGCACAATTTGTAATGCACACCGTACTATCGTACGCGTCTGCAATAAGTCACAGGATCGTGTTTGCAGCACTTGTAATCAAGGTAGGACGAGCATTTAAAAATTATTTTTGTAATTTCTAAGTTTACAAATGGGATTATCTTGTGTGTCTATTAGTTTCCGTTATTATTCCAATACCAACTTAACAGAGCATTAGCTGCTTCTTTTTAATATTAACAAGTAGACCTATATACTAAATGAATTGGGATGGAAATTAAATAAATATGTTTACCATCTTATAGATGTATTTATTTATTTATTACAGTTTATTTATTTCCAGTGGCGTATCTAGGGAGTGTACTGGAGGTGGGTGGGGGAGGGCAGTATAAAGAAGCTTGGACTTTTCCAATTGAGCCCCTTCCCCGAATCACCTTCAAAAACCCCATCAGCCCGCTCATTTCTAGAATCCTGGATACACCATTGTTTAGTTCAAGCTTTTGTTTACACTTATACTTTGTTTGGTTCAAAAGAGTATGTCCAAATTTTGACGTATCTAGAGAAGGTTGTTATCAAACCAGTTTCGTTAGGATTTTTGTCAGTT
The DNA here is from genome assembly GCF_011630105.1 of Anneissia japonica. NCBI lineage: Eukaryota > Metazoa > Echinodermata > Crinoidea > Comatulida > Comatulidae > Anneissia > Anneissia japonica. The sequence goes on from NW_022696123.1 coordinate 975, forward strand.
TCCACAATTATTCTATAATAAACATTTCTGCTAATGCTTGGATATTGTTGCTAAGGACCCTCGAAAATATAACGTAAACACGTTCGTTTGTCGGACGGACATACGTGTGTTTGTGGGACAGGTGCGTATTCCTAACGATGTTCTTATTGGTCAGTTATTACGTTTGATTGAAACGCCGGGAAGGTCTATTCCGCAGACAATTTAGCATTCTCATTTCTCTGTGTATAACATGTACTACACTTGTTTAAATCTGGAAACATAGGCGTAGATCCCGGGGGGGATGGAGGGGATATATCCCCCCCCCCAATATTTGACAAGGGGGGGATGGTCCATTGTATC
>NW_022696124.1:0-801 GCF_011630105.1 Anneissia japonica
AAAGAAGAAAAAAAAGAAAAACAATATATACAAATATAACGGACGTAAGACAAAGCAACATATGACGTGAAGCAACGCTATAACAGAAAAAAGAACAATAGCCTTAAGGGCGTATGCCAAGCTACAAACAAGCAGTCAAGATAAAAACGCGGGAAAAATATACTATGGTAAAAATCATATACATATATATAAACTATAAAGAAGAAATAATATATAGGCCTATATGAATATAAAAATGAAAACGAAAAGAAAAAAAAATAAAAAGTATATAAATAAAATAAAAAAATAAAAAGAGCTGATCAAATAAAAGCAATAATACTCAAACACATGGTCCAAAATCAAAATCCAAACAAGATGAGAAATTAAATCTTAAAAGCATTGAAAGATACATTAAGACCGGAGGGAGCAATAGTGCCTAATTTAAAAATCAATTTTTGCTCCAAGTTTTTTCTAATAGTGTCGGATCCTTGACAAAGAGAAACACCAGTGAACTTGATATCTTCTTTACCGTGGTTATGACTAAAATGCGACGCAATAGGTAAACCAGCTTGCCGGAGACGGATGGATCTAAGATGCTCAGTAAAACGATCTGCCATTCTCCTTTTGGTTTCGCCGATGTATACAAGATTACATTTAATACAGATAATAGCGTGTATGAGATTGATGGAAGTGCACGAGAAAGTGTCCTTGATAGCATGAGTGCCGGATGGTCCTTTAAGAATATTGGTGAAGTAGATGTGTGCGCAAGTATTACAACGAGGCCTATGGCATGAAACAGTCGATCCTGAACAGTCATCAGTA
>NW_022696125.1:0-557 GCF_011630105.1 Anneissia japonica
TCGATGTTCGCCCATCGGACGGCCTGTCTGAACATGTTGTTTGGTGAACTATGAACTCGCCGTAGAGCACATGTTTTCATCATGACACCACGGCGGCAGCATGGATTCTTACTGCACCGACTGTCTCTGCATAAGAATACCTAATATTACACTAGGGCCTAGCCAGGGCCCAACTGTACCTGGAGTATAATTTATCATAACATAATATACTGCAGTACCAATGTACTTTATTATAAATTGAGAATGTGAGAAAATGTGAGTACTTCTGTAATATTAAATAAATCGTCAACTGCCGAGCCAGAAATCGACTGCATCTATATCATGCTAGGCTACCGTCATTTTGATTGTATTGATCGTCAGTCAGCGGAGGAAAATGACATTTTCAAATGATGTATGACTCAAAAACAAAAGTAACTGACGGAATTATAGGTTTCCCTGTTACAACAACGACACATGTACGCATCCATTGTGTACTACAGGGCTTGAATAGGAATTGTTAATTTGACGTGATCGACATTGATAAACAATTTCGGGTAGACGCGAGTGCGTCTAAATAA
>NW_022696126.1:0-505 GCF_011630105.1 Anneissia japonica
CAATTTGTGTCATTCGTTTAAGATGTTTAATTATTTTGTCCTCCATGGGCTTTGGAACTTTCCTTGGTGGTCTTACCACTGGCGGTACTGAACAGTCTATAGACATCTTATATTTCATCAGTAACTTGCCTAAATCGTCACCAGAAACATCCGAAAACTCTGGTAATTTTGGAATATGTTACGACATGCACCATGTTATCATTAACGTTTAGCAACTCAAATTTTAGAGAATCTGCTAATCCAATTATGGGAGTGTAATCACCATCAACAACATAGAATTTCAGTTGGTGTTGTTTTCCCGCTGAATCTATCATTAGTCTTGCCTTTTCCAAAGTAATTATTGTATTACTACTGTATGCTACCAGATTTGGCTTTTCTGATTGGTCTATGTCATCAGCAGCTTAAATATTTTGCAGAGTATTTAGTGGTATTACATTATACTTGGCTCCAGTGTCTATCTTTAATGTGAGAGGGTGATTGTTGACCAGTACAGTTATTTTTATTA
>NW_022696127.1:0-629 GCF_011630105.1 Anneissia japonica
ATTTTGAAAACAAATAGGGGTTTTCCAAAGATTTGTTTGCGCGTAAAAATCGGCTCGCCGGCTTTGACAACTCATTTTAAAATCCTCTTTTCTCTGCAAATACTTCATCAATATTGTAAAAAAATGCATGTAAGTAAAGAATAAAGCCAGTTCTTTCAAGATATCTTATTTTTATTGACATACATTCACAATGAGTATTTTATTCTCAACATCAAAATCATGTCATTTCATCGAATTTCATGAATATTTCCGGACTGTGGTAACGCAAAACGGGTTTCATTGGGATACCTACTATCAACCCATTCTTTGCTTACTTTCTACTGCTGCTGTACCCGTATCCCACAGCGTGACATGTGGAAACGAGATCCGAGCTCAATTTATAATGCTCTTTAAAATCTGTATAGGCAAATTGTATTCAAATTTCTCGAAATTCAGTTGTAAATCTATAAATCGAATGCATACCTATGCTACTAGCCACCATTATGGCTACAAAGATGTGATGCTGTATTGTACTGATATGCTGATAAATTTACTATCCAATCCAACTTTTATTTCGCTGTGCATGTGAGGCGAAGGAGAGCGCAGTGACAGCGGGTAACAACTGCAGCACTAGCTGCTACTGAGCCTGG
>NW_022696128.1:0-680 GCF_011630105.1 Anneissia japonica
TATTTTCCTGTTGTTTATAATGGCACCACAGATCACAAAAACACTATCCAATTCTAAGCTTTAATAATATTATACAGACAGTACCTAATTCATTATGCTCAATTCTGGCATAATTCACATATTTGGGCTAATTAGGCCTATATAAAAATTATGTTGAACAAGACAAACACAATCGGTGTTTTCAGGCATCTTTTTACTTATGAAATTACATTGTAGTCGAAAAGTGAGTGGGACTAAAATCACCTTAAAAATATGGGGGGACGTGTCTCCCGTCTTCCCATGATCTGCGCCCATATTGGTAACCAGTACAGCTACTACCCGGTCCCCTCAAGGGGCGGACACAGCACCGTAGTTGAAAAAATGGCCCCTCTGCGGGAAATAGCACATGCATATACTTTACAAAAATGAATGTCACTCACTTTAAAAGGGTGATAAATAAATTTAGATTGCAAGTAATTAGGTGTGACACCGGCTTGACCATTAATACCTTTGTGTCACATAACAGCCTATACTGATTCTATCGGAGTCCAGGTGGCGTTTTACATATAAACATTACTCAATGGACTACGAAGGAGACTTTACAATTTGTAATAACAAATGTAAGTACAGTATTGAACATTTCATCGCTAATTCACTAGTTAAGTGGGAATTCTGTCATCATTCTATGGTTATTATTTTGA
>NW_022696129.1:0-604 GCF_011630105.1 Anneissia japonica
TTTACCAAATTCGTCCGATTTTTTTTAAATTTCAGATTATTTGCTGATGATAAAAATTTAAATTATTTATTGGTAAATAATGCTTTAGATCTTAGAATGGTGCAATGCCAACAAATTCAGATAAAACAAACTACATACACTTTCAGTCAAAAAATAAAAGTTTTTCTACATCTGGGTCTCTTAAAATTGATTCAAGTTTAATCTCTGAATGCAATTCTGTTTCTTTCGTTGGAGTTAAGCTTGATAAGCATCTTAATTTTAAGGAACATATACATTACGTAAACAATAAAATTAAAAAAAAGTTGGTATTTAGTTACGGCACTTTGTCCCCGAGGAAACATTGATTATGCTTTATAATTCTTTTATATTACCTAATCTGATTTATGGTATTGAGGTATGGGGCAACACATATAATTCACACGTACAAATACTTTTAAGCACTCAAAAAAAAAAATGTGTCAGAAGTATTACATTTTCAGATCTTAAAGCCCATTGATCTGCACCTTTATTTTATAATCTTCGAATTCTAGACATAAGGTATATAAACTAAATAAATTATTTATTTTAAATATTATCTCTGACCTATATATATATATATATATAT
>NW_022696130.1:0-945 GCF_011630105.1 Anneissia japonica
ATATATTATTATTATTATAAATTCACTGTTAGATATCGTCTGAATTAACATTATTTAAGCTTAGGTTAGTTACAGGCATTTGCAAAAATGGATACCTTTTTCGTGATTCATATTCTCTGCGTGACCTATATGCGTGGCGTTACAAAACGCAAAGCAACAATAAATTTCTGTAGGACTAATAGTAATGCTGCGAATAAAATGTAGACATTGTTAAGAGTCACACATGAATGATTCTCGATAACTTAATGCCTTTACTAACAACGGAAAAGGCTTTACCATTGTTGTAAAATGTGTTGTTCGGAGGCGTTGATTAGATTAGTAATAGGACTACCGTAATAAGGCCTTTGAAGAATTCCATTCGATAAGGCAGAATCTGAGTACTATAGGTTACCATTCTCTACCTATTCAAACAGAGGTGTACGGTAAGAATGGCCCCGGAACAAATGGCCGAGGAAATGATGGCCCCGGAAAAAATGGCCCCGGTAAAAATGGCCCCGGTAAAAATGGCCCCAAATGAGAGGTAGGTAAAAATGGCCCCAATAATAAAATTCTGTATTAAAACTGATTTTAAAAAAATTATATGCATTATTTAGTTTTATATAAATAATTTAGTTTTTTAAAGGAATCTAACATCAAATAAATTGCCATTTACATTTTACTTTTTGCAGAAATTAAATATTGAATAACACTTTTTATTTTTTTTTTCCATTTAAATGTTAAAAAATAGCAACAACATAATCAATAAATCAACATAAATCATGCATTTATTAATACTAAAATAATTTATTTGTGGCCAATTTCAAGGAAGCGGAATTACAATTTTCTAGAAATTCAATCCGGGTATTGGTAAACCCCACAAACAAAGAGTTTATATGAACATCAAATTGTTATTATTTTTTTTTTTTTAGAAAAGAGAGTTCTACAATCGTAATTAAAGGGTTTAGA
>NW_022696131.1:0-838 GCF_011630105.1 Anneissia japonica
ATTTCTTTTTAAATGCATGAAGGGATTATTTGGTCCTCATCTTCTTTCTTTATTTGGTTTTTCTGCTAAAAGTAAACGTTCTCGTCAAGCCTCGGTCAACTTATTCCATATTCCATTTTCCCGAACCAATATTTTTAAAAACGGATTTATTTGTAGATTATCTAGAATTTTTAACTCACTTATTCTGTTAGATCCGACAATTGATATGTTTTTTAATAGTTTTTAAGTATAAAATTAAGAAATGTCTTGTATAAGTGTTCTTGATGTTTTCCGTACGGTGTTTATTGTGTTTTATGTATTCCATTCTGTAAGTGGCGGGCTCCCCGCTGTCGAATGTGAATTAAAATAAAATAAAATAAATACTTACCTTTGATGATTTATATATACATACATATACATATATACATACACAAACATATATATATACATATACAAACATATATATACATATACAAACATATATATATATATATATATACATATGCATACATACATATATATATATACATACAAATACATATTATATACATATATATGTGGCAAAGACAAGCCAAACCAGTCACTCGTCGGAAAAATCAATTTTTAGTTATTAATACAGGGTTTAACAGTACAATGAGTGCCATAAAATGGTAAAAAAAACATTTAAATCCGTTATAAAGTTACACGAGTTTAAACATACAGCTGTTTAAAGAACAATATTTGAGAAATCAGCCTTTAAAGTTTACGATTTTAGGCATTTCTTAGGCTGAAACCATCACCAAATCGTTAAAAATTGTTGTTTTAACATTGAAAATGAGGAAAATAACAGCATAGCATGATGTATAGATATATAAAGGTT
>NW_022696132.1:0-503 GCF_011630105.1 Anneissia japonica
TTCTACAAATGCAAGCCGGTCACCATTTAAACAGTTTGTCAGATGCCCATCAACTCTTAATTTCACGCGTTGAATATTTCCTATTATTTTGCAATTAAAACGTATTAGAGATTTCCTGATTTCGTCGTCTGCCACCGACAGAGGTAGGTCCTTAATGATTACTCGGGTTGAGTCTTCCCGGTGAAGGTAAGGAATTTGTTCATAAACTTGAATGTTTTTACCTCTGATATTGATTCCGGATGTTATCAAATTTACTCTATCTTGCAGAGAATCAATATAAAGCCTCCACAAATTCTTGATTCTTTGTACACCAAAAATATTTTGGCTTTCTACATAATTTAGCAATGCCTTGTAAATGTCCTGAGGTTCAATAAATGACTCTCCTTTTGTATTTACCTCATCAACTTTCATGTATATAGGTTTCATACTTCTTAGACGCTATTTTATATTTCCCGCGTTGAGCGTCAGCTGATCTTTGGACGCGGGAGTCGTACTAGCCATCA
>NW_022696133.1:0-542 GCF_011630105.1 Anneissia japonica
ACAGTATTACCAACGGAAGCTGTGACAGTTCCAGTGAGTGCTACCACTTCTGCTGCACCAGGCACCACAGCATCTGGAGCTCCAACAACAGGACCAGCACCTACAGGTATAGTTACTGTAGCACCACAAAGATCAACCACAGCATCTGCTCCAAGTACAAGAGGAACAAGTGCACCAGCTACTACAATTCCGGTAGTACAAACAACCGAAGAAGGTAAAATTGTGTTTCAAACATTATGTTTTAATTTTTGAATTGTACTTATATCATTTATTTTTAGAAAAAAAAATTTAGTAATATTATTCTGCAGATATTATTCTCCAGATGATGGTTGAAGGAATTCAATAGAAATGTTTAGACATTCTTATAGAAATGAACAGTTTTTTGTTTACTTATCTATGTGGTGTACTGTAAGCATTTAATCAAATTTAAACAAAAATATTGTCATGATTTTTAGTTAACTATGTCAACTCTTTTTGTTCCAGCTTTTAGCAAAATGAACCTACTATAAAACAACAAAATAAGAATCGTGTATTTTTTTTTA
>NW_022696134.1:0-1055 GCF_011630105.1 Anneissia japonica
TTATCCTTTCTCGGCGCTTCATCCTCCTCCTAGGCTATTTTTGGCGTGTCGCATGTCCTCGATCCAAGAGAAATGAAAAATGTCGAGCGCCCAAACTTTTGTGATGACGTCGTGCCAAAGTAAATAAACTACGGAGCACGCGATTGGTCAAATAGCTTAGGCAACAAACCTCTCATTAATATTCATTTTGAAGTCTTGCTGCTTACGTCATTCAGCTGGCTCAGCTAGATGTGTATAAGAGACAGTTATAGAGGAGCCTGTCAAGTAAGCTTAAGCGACAAATAAACAGTGCCAAAAATGCTCCTATTTTGTAATAAATTGCACTATTTTGGAAACGAGGGATCGTTTTCTGGTTAAGGGGGTTCGCTGGCAAAAGGGGGGTTCGCTGAAAAAAGGGGGTTCGCCCGAACCCCTAAAAACCCCCCTGGCTACGGGCCTGTATTGAGTCACCTGAAAACGGGCTGGAAGAAATTCAGTTTGCCGAAGGTTTTGAGCCATGATTGAAATATAGGATTAAATTCTAAAAAAAAAACTTAAGTAAACTTATAAACTAATATCATTAAAAAAATAATCGTGTGAGTTTGCTTACCCAACATATCAAATATACAAAACAGTATACGAAAATTAACAAATTAAAACATTGCAAACAGAAAGTTCAAATAATGTTTCTTCTTCTTGAGTAGTCTTCTGAATTAGGTCATCTCGTTGTCTGATCCGTTCCAAGGTTGATCCACTTTCGTACAATAGCTGGGTGACAGGGGAATGTGTCTACACTGTTTATCCCTCGTCGTTTTGTCTTCGGTGGTCGCCTAGTTGACCATCCTGCGTTGTAGTGGAGAACCGCCCTGTAACTAGTAAGTTGGTATGGAGTTCTAATCCAAATTCAAAGCCGGGTCTTTCACCATGTCGTGTTAGGGTCTATGCTGACTCGCAAGAGAGGTTAGAACTCGAATTATACTCAGTAGACTTTATGCAGTTCCTTATTATGTTTTATTTTATATCACAACCAATCAAATATACAAAGTGTGCTGACTCTATAATGTAAACATAAAACG
>NW_022696135.1:0-1067 GCF_011630105.1 Anneissia japonica
GCAGCAAGTGATTGAATCCAAAATATTTCCAAACAATTAAATTAAAATGATTTATCTAGTGATTTCAGATATACTGAATTGCCACACACCTAAGTTTTTGTTTTTTGCGCATCTGGTTTATATTGCAGCATCTGGTTTATATTGCAGCATCTGGTTTATATTGCATGCCAAATTTATAATAAATAAATAAATACTGTACCAGTTTCACTTGCAATATATCTTTAATATTATTAAATGGTATTATAATCCCATTCAATAGTAATCCTTTTGAAGCAAATATGTGACCCAGATTTAGAAAACAAATTGTGAGGATTAATTTTGAAATATGTAATGTGCGAAGTTGATAGTACAGTATGAAAATGTGGCTCAATATATACAGGAACAACTATTTTAATATATGCCTTTGTACAGTCTTGTGTAAAGTTATTCTATGAAACTGCTTATTTTTTTAATGTCTGGATTATGCCTATGTCTGCATGCTGATCAATTTGGTATTGGAATTTAAGAAAAAGCTTCAATTTTTTTGCTGTACACCATTTTTTGTTTAGTATTTTAAAATACAGTAGTTGAACTTGCCTATGTCATATCCAAAATGCCATTCAGAAATTGTTTGACCCTAACAAAATTTGACTTGCACTTACGGTAATGGAAAACACAACAATTCGGCATGTAAAATTAGATCGACTTAGAAATTATTAGAGTATATTATTAGTCGGCTTAGGCAAGTTTAACTGCACTGCTCTATTTATCATGTCTGATTGTCTTGTATTATTTACCATAGCCAAGATTTCTTCTTTCATGATGATATTCAACATCCATATTTTTGGTGCTTCACTTAGTTATTGTTGTACATACAGTAAATTCAAGACTACTGGTGTTATTAAATAAATATTTTGAAACAATCTATCATCCTTGTACATTGCAAATAATTTATTACAAGTGTATTTTCTCACAGTTAATATAAAATTGTTTTAACTGTACACAGATTAAAGCAGTAAGGTGTTACAATATATATCACTACATTTTACACACTCTATTTATTATCAAAATATTATATATATGGATTT
>NW_022696136.1:0-761 GCF_011630105.1 Anneissia japonica
TTCACTAATGTTTACCGACGTCGGGCCAACAAAGTACTCTGACGTTGCGACAACGTCTGTTATTACATCCTAATATTTACAACCTCTCACCAACGTCGGGCCAACGGTTTTAACCAACCTCTATTTCAAACGTTTACCGACGTCGGGCCAACGACGTACTGTGACGTTGAGACAACGTCTGCAATCACATCTAATATTTACAACCTCTAACCAACGTTGGGCCAACAGTTTTAACCAACCTCCATTTCAAACGTTTACCGACGTCGGTAGCTTTGCTAGCTGGGTTGGTTCTAACAAAAACTAATCATATCATTTTCGATGATGTAGATACGTTTTTGGCATCTTGGAAAGCAGCTGTAATATGAGCCACAAAAACATTGGTTTGACAATGGAATAAAATCTCAATTTTAGAGAGAAGAAATGCTGCTAATCCATAGACATAATGCTAAAACCAATTAAAATAAAAATTCTTTCCAACTCCTATTGGAAGTATATTAAGAAAAGAGTCATGGATATGACGTCAAAATGCATCCACTGGAATCACCGGTGACTAACTGGCAGTCCCATCGACGGCCTTAGCGGCCTTTGGATGAGAGGGTGAATGGTCACCCAGCAGCAATAAGAAAAGTAAATACAGTGTTCAAATAAAGAACATAACAGTACATTTTATTGCACAATTTCTTTATTCATTTATTTAGAGGAACATTCGTTGAGAGCTGTGCTACACGATGTATTGTTATGTCCTTTATTTGAACACTGTA
>NW_022696137.1:0-613 GCF_011630105.1 Anneissia japonica
AAATATCGTCCAGTTTCCTGTTTTATTGATTTTATTCTTCATTTTGAAATACTCTGATTAACATCAACCTTTGATTTCACCCAAATGGGCCTTTATTATCTATAACAAAAAAAAGAGACAGAAAAGTTTTAGAATTAAAACATAATCCTAGTGTTGATCGTTTTCTATGTTATAAAACAGATTACTTGGTGATGCACAACTGCTTGTAATATTGTTTCTTTGGCAATGTAATTCACCAAAAGTGGGTGGGGTTGGGGAAGCTCTCCGAGCCATTCATTCATTATTTATTTAGCCTTTTATAAAAATCACATTACAATTTGCACATACAGTAAAATAAAAATTCACAATACAGAATAAAACTGAAAATCTAAGGAGGCAATTAAAATCGCTGTAGCTCAAAAGCTAGTTAATCCATCCTTAGAGATACAGCAATTTAAAATAGAAGATATAATATATAATCAAAATTTGAAATACTTAGAAAGAAAAACAGAAGAAATAAAAAAATGAGACTTAATCATTATTGCAAAACAAAAAAATAGAATTTAAAATTATAAGATTAAAAAGGGGGAAAAAAGTAATAAAAATACACAAAAAAATTTAAAAAAAACCCACA
>NW_022696138.1:0-1045 GCF_011630105.1 Anneissia japonica
GGGATTCAAGGAGACCCAGTCGTCCTGTTCCTCCTAAATTTTTCAAATTCAAAAAGAAAAAAAAATGGGGAAAAATCGAATAAATAAGACCTTATATGAATTTGTACGCGCTCTTTAGTAGCGCGCTGGCATAAATTGATAAAACTCCTCTAAAAAAAACCCCTGAAAACACCCTTTTTTACAGCCTTTTCTACCATAACTTTGGAATTGCTCATCAGATCAATTTCCTCCTTTTTTAAATAAAAGATCGATTTTTCATCTCTCTAATGAGATGAAATAAAACGAGATAGATTTATGTTTTATCCTGTCACTTTTCGATTAAAAGCAGGCAACTACATTGGATTTCCAGCGTAGAAAGCAGATTTTTCGCGGCTCATGTTACCAAATTCTAATCAGAATAACTCCCGAAGTATTTGACAAATCGTTTTTTTTCTCTCTGTAAGTTGATCTTCATTCTTTCTACAATACTTGTTGTAAAAATGGTTGTGATTAGTCAATATTTAGCTCTGTCACTTTTGGAAACCAATAAAATCAAGCCTTCCAAACACCATCGACTGTATTGTATACAGGCGCTTGTTTCAGCGTAGGCCTAATCATTTTTCTCCGGCGACTGATGCGAAGACTGGAGTGTGCCTGGTGTTTGTTTGATGAGTTAGACCCTTTCTATTGCTATTTTTACTTAATGAAATATATGAATTGAAAACTTATGATTAGTAGATTCTCATCATGTAAATATAATTAGGTTTGCAGTTATAATTTTGCTTCCCTCAAAATTCACATGTTACAGTGAAATGAATGCAAGCGTTCGCCTCACTACGTAGCCTACATCACGCGCTGAACTCGCAAGGAAACATTAAATAATACGCGCTAGAAAGCAAGAATTAATCTGTTCTGTTAGGTGCTGTTTTTGGCTCTTACAAATTCATATGCAAATTATAAAAAAGAAAAAAAAACAATGAATGAGCTCCATCCTCTCGATACCAGCAGGGTTTTCCCGCTAGGCGCCCCCTCTCCACAGGAGTCATTTTGGTCCACTCTCTACAAA
>NW_022696139.1:0-276 GCF_011630105.1 Anneissia japonica
ATTTTTGCAAAAGTAATTTAGACAGTAGTTTATTGTATTTTTACAGAAATTATTTTTAATAAATTCAAAATTGTAATTCTACATTATTAACGGTTGACAATCTTATTATTACGTCACCTGTGATTCTACGTTACGTCTGACGACCAGAATTCATATTGACAATAATTTACAGTATTTTTACAGGAATTACTTATTTACGGTACCTGTGATTTTACATTACAGTTGACGAACGACATTTAACATTGACAGTAATTTACCGTATTATTAAGGAATTAA
>NW_022696139.1:289-794 GCF_011630105.1 Anneissia japonica
GTGATTCTACATTACGGTTGACGACCGGCATTGAGATTGACAGTAATTTTCCGTATTTTGACAGGGAATAATTATGAACGGTAAACGTGATTCTACATTACGGTTGACGACTGGCGTCCTGATTGCCATTATTTTGACGGTATTTTTACAGGAATAAATCAATAACGGTCCTGTGATTCTACATTACGGTTGACGACTGGCGTCCTGATTGCCAGTATTTTGACGGTATTTTTACAGGAATAAATTATTAACGGTCCTGTGATTCTACATTACGGTTGACGACTGGCGTCCTGATTGCCAGTATTTTGACGGTATTTTTACAGGAAAAAATTAATAACGGTACCTGTGATTTTACATTACATTTGACAACCGTATTTCGATCAACAGTAATTTACCGTATTTTTACAGAAATTTATTTTTAACGGAAAATTTTACATTACGTAAAGTACTGGCGTCCTGGTTGCCAGTATTTTGACGGTATTTTTACAGGAAAATTTTTAACAGT
>NW_022696140.1:0-1022 GCF_011630105.1 Anneissia japonica
AATTAATTATGTATCCTCAGTTGTCACTAATGTTGTCGGCAGTAGTGTTGTAGATTCTGGGTTGTTTAGAAAAAAAAATTATTTACTACGTATATAATTAACAAACTGTAACTAATTTATTATAACATACATATTTTAAAGTAAATAACGATGAATTTCAAAACATTCAGTTATTATTGATAAGTTTTAGCATAATATAAGCACATTTATAAGTTAATAACGTACCCTCAGTTGTCACTGACGTTGTCGGCGGTAGAGTCGTAGGTGCTGAAAGGTATAAATTAATGTGATTCACTGCTTATAGAAAAATCAAACAGTAGCTGATTTCTTATAACATAACTTAAAGGTATAAATCAATGAAAATCGAAATTTTTAGTTGTTATTGATAAGTTTTATCATATATAACATAATATTAAGTTAAGAACGTACCTTCAGTTGTCACTGATGTAGTGGGCGCTAGTGTTGTAGGTGCTAAGAAGTATAAATAATAGGATTTAATGCATATGAAATTATTAAACAGTAGCTCATGTAATATAACACATTTCATAGCAATATAATAATGTAATCAAAACATTTAATTATTATTAATAACTTTAAACATATACAATATTAAGTACGTACCCTCAGTTGTCACTGACGTTGTCGGCTGTAGTGTTGTAGGTACTGAGAATATAAAAAGAAATTACTTAGTATGAATGTAAATTAAAAATCAGTAACTAATTTATTGTAAAATATTTCAAAGAATATATCAATGACGTTCAAAAACATTTAGTTATTATTAATAATTTTTAGTATAATATAAGCATATTCATAAATTAATAACGTGCCCTCAGTTGTCACTGACGTTGTCGGCGGTAGAGTCGTAGGTGCTGAAAGGTATAAATTAATGTGATTCACTGCTTATAGAAAAATCAAACAGTAGCTAATTTCTTATAACATAACTCAAAGGTATAAATGAATGAAAATCGAAATTTTTAGTTGTTATTGATAAGTTTTATCATATATAACATAATATTAAGTTG
>NW_022696141.1:0-1331 GCF_011630105.1 Anneissia japonica
AGAAAATAGAATTAATATTATATTATATTATTATTTATTATTATTATTATATATATTTATATTTATTTATTATTATTATATTTATTATATTATATTATTATTATATTATTAATATTACTATATATTACTTTCTTGCAGGATCTAATTTAGTGCGGAAAGCTATACGGACAATGATAAGAGACGACTGTGATGAGGTACATATATGAAAAGCAATTTTGTATTTATACAATTTTCATTACTTAAAAATTAACTTCTTCACATCTCATGTCATTTACATATATCATATCATTCATATCACCTTTATATTAAACAATACAAAATATGTGGCAAAGACAAGCCAAACCAGTAACTCGTCGCAAAAATTAATTTTTAGTTAGTAATACAGGGTAACACTGTAAAATCAGAGCTATAAAATGGTAAAAGAATCATTTAAATCCGACATGTCGTTATGAAGTTACAAGCGTTTGAACATACTGCTGTTTAAAGAACAATATCTGAGAAATCAGCATCAAAGTTTATGATTTCAGGTGCTTTTCAGGCAGTAAACATCACCAAATTGTTAAAAATTGTTTAAAATTGAAAATATGAATAATTAACTATATTAAAATGTATTGGAAATACATCATGACCATATATAGGCAGGTCATGACTAAATATAGGTACGTCGTGACTATATATATAGGCACATCATGACCATATATAGGCAGGTCATGACTATATATTGGTACGTTGTGACTATATGGGCTGACAGTTTTTTATTGAATATATTTAGATAGTGTGGACTGGGCTTAGGATTTGAATTAGGTTTGATCAAAGAACTTAAATAGCAGAAGAATGAGCTGCTCCACGTACTTGCATTAAAATCGATGGAACATTCGCCCTCCTGCGGTTGCAGTAAAAGTTGAACATTTTACTAAGTGGAGAAACTAAAGGAAACAAGCGAACAAGAGCAGCGCCTTTATTATTTTTATATAGCGCCGCTGCGCGGTTGCAGTATAATTGCTCTCCGTGTACCCACAATGCCTTTTGAACGGATGTTCCACTATATTGGGAAGCTGCTCTATCTTCTGCTATTAATTATCTTTGGTTTGATTGCTTTTTTTTTCAATGTTTTTCTCAGGTTGTCTTGGAAACAGAGATCACAAACAAGCCTGCTCTGCGGTTATATGAAAACCTTGGGTTTGTCCGCGATAAACGTTTGTTCCGTTACTACCTGAATGGCGTAGATGCTCTGCGTTTGAAGTTGTGGCTAAGATAAAGATATGCATCTGGTGCTACCGTATAACCTTTTGATGTAGTCAATAAGAATAATTAACTAAAATACAGTAGTT
>NW_022696142.1:0-554 GCF_011630105.1 Anneissia japonica
AATGTAAAAACAATGAGAAAACGGTGTACAATCATTGAAAGTTGACTTGTGGAACACAATTTATTAAACTATAACAAAATCATATTTCGATAGCTCCTGCTATCTTTATCAACGTTAAAGTGAGAAAACTTTGGAGATCGTACACATACATAAAGAATAATAAATGGTATTAACCAATCGGAATCAAGTTAAAGGTACAGTAAGTTGATTGGACCGTAAAATTATAAGTTCAGTGACAAGTTAATGGGCGAAATTACAATTAAACCATGATAAGGTGTCGGCAAAATGATTATGTAAGCGATAGCTTATTGGCGGTGCCATTGAACCAACTTAATGCTAAGACTTTAATAAACAGTAAACAGTAACAGGAAATAAAATATAGTAAGATTTATATATAAGGTCCTATATAATTAAAACAATAGTGGAATAGAAAATAAATTGTAGGAATATAATGGTATATATATATATATATATATAATGGTATAACATTAACATGCTCCTTGCTTGATTCTACACAATCATTCAAGAGCAACCAAACTAACCACATATTTCGG
>NW_022696143.1:0-714 GCF_011630105.1 Anneissia japonica
TAGGAATTGAAAGTGTGCCTTTGTACTACTACAACCATTCATTTCGTGTGAGCAGCCTTACTTTCACCACCAAAAGTTAGCTAGGCTAGCTGGCCTAACTAATAATAGTACAGTATACTAGGCTGCTAGCTATGATGGTACTGTAGTACGTAGTTAGTAGTATAACAATGTCTGTGCTCTAGCCTAAACCTACCAGCAGCTGCCTTTCACTGGGCTTTTATATTTTGTTTGTCTTGTTGTGGAGGCTACCATCTTTGTTTACTTTATAAGACGATCTTTGACCAGAAAATGTGCATGCTTTGCTAGTTATTGATTCACCAATCTAATGATGGTTAGATGAAATATGAAAAGATAGTGTCTAGGCCTACTGTCTAATTATTAATATTTATTTATTGATTTCAATTTAATAAAAATGACATTTAGTGTATTGACATGTATTATATTATATTATTACTGGTGTACCATATACTACTACTAGCCTAGGCTTTTTATTTTATATGGCTTTTCCCGTCAAGCAGATGATGAGTTTAGGTCCAAAGACACAGAAAAACAATAATAAACAGATATCAGTTATAAAAGAAAGGAAGTGGATATATTTACGTCGCCGTAGACAAATCAGTAAAGGATACATTTACGTTAAATAATAACGCATGCGCAGTCATACTTTAATAAACTTGCATTTTCAGCACTCGACATTAGCGTGGCCTCCCAAGC